>NW_015539892.1:608804-616631 GCF_001515605.1 Sinocyclocheilus anshuiensis | reverse complement strand
TGTCGCGGCTGACACAGAAGAGCGTACGCTGCTTGCGTTCAGTGGATATTCTCCAAAATGGCACTACGGTGATGTGGAGAGACACAGAGGAAGACGAATTGTTGAATAAAGTCATTATTTTTGTGTTCTTTGCATACAAAAAGTATTCTAGTCGCTTCATAAAATTCAGATTGAACCACTGATGGCAGATGGAGTATTCTGATGATACTTTTCATTAGGGCTGCACGATTAATCGCACCAAAATATCTTAAATTGTGTTCCGAAGACGAACGAAGCTTTTACTTGCTTGGAATGACATGGGGGTAAGTGATTAATGACAAAATTTTCATTTTGGGGTGGAGTATCCCTTTAAGAGCCATCGTTCTCATTGTGTCTGATTTAAATGTAACTTTGAACTCTTCCCACCTTTGTTGCCTCTGTCTCTCAGGACTTGCTCAGATGCAGAGTTCTGACTTCTGGGATCTTTGAGACAAGATTCCAAGTGGACAAAGTTAATTTTCAGTGAGTTTGACCGAGAGGCCTTCGTGAAACTTTTCACAGATTCACGGTGCTACGTTTGCATGTATTTTCATATCCATAGTCAACCTCAATCATCTTCACAAATTAATAGTAATAATAAGTGCTTAATGTGAACAGGACCATGTCAAACTGTCTGTGGCTGCCTAACTGATGAGTTTCCTCTTTTTTTTTTTTTTTCTGCAGTATGTTTGATGTTGGCGGACAGAGAGACGAACGCAGGAAATGGATCCAGTGTTTTAATGGTAAATGTTGTGCTTTTATTACTTAAAAAATATTATTATTAATAATAATAATGTAAGGACCGTCAATAATGGCTTTTGAATGCTGATATCAAAGGGAAGGTATAATTTTATAATAATGTAAAATACAGTTGAATTATACATGCAATTTAATAATGTTAAATTCAGAATGCACAAAAAATTATATTTAAACATTTATTTGATCTATTCACTAAGGTTATTAGTAGGGATGCACCGATACTGGTATCGGTATCGGGCCCAATACTGAGCTCCTGTACTCGTTAAAATGCCCACGATGCCAAACGCCGATACCACACAGCATGTGATAAGAGCAATATTCAGACAAAGAAATACCGACAACAGAACAGACAGCAGAATGGAGTTACTAGAGATTAAGGATGTCTACGGAGTATATGCAATGAATATAATGTTAAACATTCAGTATTAACGCCTGTATAGCTGATGTGACCGAGTTGATAAGCAAAGCATGCTGAGTGGATTGAGCGCGCGGCGGCGCAGATGCGCGAGCTTGTCGAGTGAATGTATCTTTCTCACAGACATCACTGGAAAGTTTGTAGTTCGGTCGGATGTGTCAAAAACAAGTAAAACAATGCACAAGTTACTTAACGGTATGGAGAGAGAGAGCGCGCGCACTTCTGTTGTGTGATCTTTGACGTTCGCTCACTTAGCACACGCATCATTTGGATTAAAACTAAATCGTATGTTTAACGGATGGCCTAGTCGCTCTCCCCCCTTCCTCTCCTCCCCTTTAGCCTGGCTTTTGGTCTGTCTTTTGATTTCTCTGCTGGATCATTATTCTTGTACAGACTGTAAAATGTATTATTTTGTACAACTTTATTGAAGAAAAAGTAACTTGTAGAAGCTCCCTGTGCCTTGATCACGACTGTACGTGTAAAATGAGCTAAGATGTAAGTAAGATATGTTTCATTGCGCTGTTTGGTTCTGCCCTGCCTCTGTCGATTCCCTTGAACTCTGACCCTCCCGACCCCCTCCTCAATTGCCTGTTTGCTCTTCAGACTCTGGGTGGAAGTTGCCTCCCTCACCCCTCCTTGTGCCGATCTTGAACCGGCCTCCCCGTACAACTTAAGAACTAAAAACTTATGATACCAGTGTCAGATCGGCGACCGAGTGCAACTTTTACTGACAATGCTTATCAGTGGAGTTTGGGGGGAGCTGCTGTCTGTCACGTCCCCCTCGCACCTTTATTTTTTTTATTTTCATTCGTTTAACCTGCCTCTGGTTTGTTTTAGGATCAAGACAAAACGCCTGATGCTGGGTAGTACAAAGCAAGAAACATTATATACAGTATATATAAATATATATTTATGTGTAAATATATTATTTATATATATATTTGTTTGCTTTTTACAGGTTTTCTTTGCCTTTTTTGGTCTGCAACAACAATAGTCAACATTTTTAGTGGCAGGGTGTGGGGCTTTTTTTTTTTTTTCTTTTTTTTTTTTTTTTTTTTTTTTTAACATTTATTGTGGAATAATGAAAAAAGTGAAAAAGACAGCAAATCTGTCGATGTATTAAGTGTACAAATTGTTTTGATAGCTGCACAGTCAGATATTGGGTTCATATCCCCCCTCCCATGGTATTCATGTTTATTTCTTTATATTAAAAAAGAAAAAGGAAAAAAGCTGCTCTACAAACTGACATACTAACAAAAAGAGGCCGCCCAGCTCTGATGCCATAATTTGAATCAAAAACTCTAACGTGTAATCGGTCTGATCCAGTTGTGTTTTCTGCAAAATGTGGTACAGGTGTTTATCTATCTATCTATCTATATAGGTAGATATCAATACACACACACACATATATATTAAAATAAATAAATAATAATAATAATTAAAAAAAAAAATATATATATATATATATATTTCTTTGATAAATAAAAAGTTAAAAAGAACAGCATTTATTTAAAATAGAAATCTTTTCTAACAATATACACTACAGTTCAAAAGTTTGGGGGTCAGTAAATTTTTATTCTTTCTTTTTTTTTGAAAGAAATTAAAACTTTTATTAGCAAGGATGTGTTAAATTGATGAGAAGTGATAGCAAAGATTTATATTGTTAGAAAAGATTTATATTTTGAATAAATGCTGTTCTTTTTATTCATCAAAGAATACTAAAAAAAGTATCGCAGTTTCCAAAAAAATATTTGGTAGCACAACTGTTGCCAACATTGATCATTCTAATAATAAATCAGCATATTAGAATGATTTCTTAAGGATCATGTGACACTTTATACTGGAGTAGTGCCTGATGGAAATTCAGCTTCGCATCACAGAAATAAATTATATTTTAAAGGATATTAAAATATAAACCATTATTTTATATTGTAATAACATTTTGCAAGATTACTGTTTTTTTTTTTATCTGTATTTTTTATCAAATAAATGCAGCCTTGATGAGCTTAAGAAACTCCTTTAAAAAAAACATACAAAATCGTTTTGAACCCAAACTTTTGAATGGTATTGTGTATATATAATTTTTTTGGTTATGGGCATGGGATGGGGTGGGGAGAGATGTTAAGCTATGATATTTTAGTAGGTTTACTTTTTTATTTTATTTTCTAGTTCAGACTCGCTGCAGCATTAAGTGAGTGTGATTCGAGTACCAAACGCCCCCTTGCCTGACTGTCTCTATAAGAAGTATTTTCAGTGTATATGTTGCTTTTTTTTCCATGTCTCTCACACTTACTGTACATTTTGTACAAAGATTCAAATTACAGCAGTAAAAGAAGAGTGTAACACTGTCTGAGTGACACACACATGCACACACACTTTTCACAAGGCTAACTCTGTTTTTTGGCCCAATCAAACTATAAAGGATAATGTAGTTGGTCTTAAAGGGATGGTGGTTCTTAAAGGTTTAATATACTATTTGCTACATGTTTCTAAAGAAGCAAAATGAACTTATCATTTGCTGCTTGAACTTCAATGGCACTATGCATTGCATATCCTAATATCATTTTGGAAATCATCTGGTTGTCTTTAAACTACGCTCATATGTTTCGCAGGCAGGATAATCATGACAAACTTCTATACATTTTTCAAGCAAATTTGCAACATCTTACATTATCACCTTTAGAAGTAAATAAGAAGTCTAGATTAGTGTAAGTTCCCATAGTAGGGTTTTATGAAAGAGGTTCAGTTTTAAAATAGTCACTGGGCTATTAAACGCGTTAATTGTAGCGTTTAAAACTGACTAAATTAACTTGTTTTGAATTTATCATCTTGCATATGTCAGATTGTTTGCATCAAACACTTGAGTTTCCAGATTCTGCTTATTTTATATATTTTGTAATACTCAATGTCAGAAGTCACTACTTTTCAATGGTTTATGATCTTTATTAGGCGACTATCTTAAGACCATAAATTTCGCCGCCGAGAGGCTGAATAGAGGAAACTAACTTGTCTGACGCGCTTGCTGATAATGATCATGGATCCAAAGATTGCGTTTTGTAGATTTATTTGCATGAGAAACAAACAAGGTTGTGCGTCCAATACATTCCATAATTGTTTCACTGGCATACGAAATGGTGTCCAAAAGTCATGATAAACGGCATTAAACAGCGTAAAAGGCTCTTTAGCGGTCAGCAAAAAAGAAGACTTCCTCCGTCACCCCCTCTTACCCAAACACACAGGTGAACAGATAAATTCTTACTACTTCCGCCACCATCAGGTGCCGCAATTAACACAAAAAATGTGTACAAAATAATAGAACTATACCTGGCTCTTACAATCTTTAAACCAATGCAACATCAGCAGTTCAAGCCACAGACATCAGAGAAGTGTTATAAAGTATGCATAATAAATTTGGGGTTACAATTTAAAACATTAGCTCAGATAATAAAATGTAAGTGTCTGAGTAATATTTTATTTTCACACTTAATGAAATCTACTGATGTTCCAATGGCTCTTAAGCATCAAGCCAAACAGTATTGAGTGTACATATGAGTAAATACAGAATTACATTTCACAGTATTTAGAGCCTAAATTAGTTTCGTTCAACTGAGTATTTTGTGAACATTATTGAAACCAAAAAATTGTGTATCTAAAGTCAAGTTCTGTAACGATAACAAAATTAGCCTTAGTCTTAGCCATCAATAATAATAAATATTATTAGGTTTATTATTAGAACTTGGTAAGGACCTACACAGTTCAACACTAGAAGCACACTAGCAGTTTCTATATGGTTTCATGACAGAAGGGTGTTTAAAACAAAAAAAAAGTATTTTAGATCATCGGATATTTATTTATTTTGTTTTGTTATTTAAAAGCTAATAGAGTGGTGGAACTATGATGTCACTTTGTAGGCGAAAACCTGGAAGCGAGTTAGCATTTTAGCACTTCCGGTTCCATCGTCCCAGAGTCAATGGATTTTTTAATGGGATTTTGGTTAAATCCCTAATATAAGGTCCGTGGTTCACACAGGCTCAAGATATTTTCACGTTTTATTCTACAACATAAAACACACCAGTTATACCCCACTCGTGATTTTTTTAAACTGCTATGTTTCCTAAAAAAAGACGGTTGCTAACAAGTTGCTAAATGGGACTACAGACGCTGTCGGAGACATTCAGCGTCATCACGCTGGACAGTTGATCAATTTACAGTATTGTCCAATCGTAGTATAATTTGTAATACAATTAATTTTAGAATAACCAGTAAATAGTTTCCCGCATTTTATATTGTTGTTGGGGAATGTTTTTTTTTGCTTTGCCCTGAAATGCAACAAGTGTTCGGATGGAAGATGCTCGTTTTATCGCTTTCCTACTGATACGGAGACTCTGGGTTCGTACCATAAGGTAAACTATGATTATTCCATGTAAACACCACATTTACCGGCTTAGTCGTGGTGAAAGTCAAACTTTAACGATGCGTAGTGCTTAAAGTCACGTTAAATTGAAATGTTTACGGCTGCATGAAGCAACTCGCTCACTCTGCTGTTATGTAATAGATTAAATGCACTAGAATTTTATTGAATAGTACATGGATACACATTTTTAATTAAAGTATTCATATTAATCAAGGATTTATTGACTTGTTGCACCTTATTTAGAAATGTACAGAAATACATGCTTTCATATGTCCTTTAGTTATTATTATTTCATTTATTCACTATACTATTTATTATAAATGTCTCATTTCAGTTTTAGTTTGGCTCTAGTTTTGTATTTATTCCAGTTTATATGAAATTCATATACAGAGTAAATCCTTTTCACTGAAACAAGTTTGAAAAGTTGTGGGAAGCGTGGTGTGGTGACGTTAAAAGCGAGCGACCGTGGTGGTGTAGTTCGTTTACAGCCTAAGTTTAGCTTTTAATTTCTGGTGCTTTTATTTAGGCTTCAAAATTCATAAAAGTTATATTATTTTGTTAAGATTATCTTGATGGACAAAACGTGTAAGTTTCAAGAACTATGGTTGAACACAGAGCTTATTTTTTGCAATAATCCAAAAAATCCTATAGGCTTTTTGTCGAGGGAACCAGTGCGATGCTAACAGACGATCGGCCTACAAAGTGACGTCGTAGTTCCCCCACTATTCCTTTTTGTAGGAAGTTTTTTATTCGGTGTTTGTCACTCTCAACACCCCATGAACTGCAGGGACACCTACTGGACTGTAAGTATTTCTTAATACACTCACATTCAGCGCCATCTGCTGGACAGATATCGACTACGTCTGATATATGAGGAACTTACACTTTTTTTATGAGGACTATTTAAGTTAACCTTTTTTTTTATGTCAAAAACATTTAATAATAAATATTATACAAACCCTTAAAATCCCATTTAATATCTTAGGTTGAGTGCAGACAGTTTCATTGAACAGGTTTCAGGATTCCTAAAAGTAGTATATAGATCACAGTTTATCCAAGTAATCCCGTCCCAATTTTCTCAATATACAGAGTGAGTACCACATCTGGGTCGAAACTTGACTTTTGGATAAAGTTGCCACTGGTGTGTGTGACCAGGATAGTTTCAAACAGCGCTGTTCAAAATGGCTCTTCTGACCTTTTAGGAGTTTACAACACTCCCGTTGGGCAGCACAGGTTACTAGCAAATAACTTTTTCTTATGGGACAAAGGCCGTTTTCCTCTATAAGGGAGCTTGACGGCCCAGAAGGCAGAATCCTCCATTGGGTCGCATGGAGGATTTTTGTTCCCTTACTGATGACATTTAAATAGGTAAGTATAATCGATTTAAATCACTCGAAATCTGCTCCAGCAATCTCTCTCTCTCTCTCTCATATATATATATATATATATATATATATATTAGGGCTGGGCAATAAAAAAATCGATTTTTCGATTAATCGATTTTTTAAATGACGTCGATTTGATATCGATTCTCAAAAGCTGCGAATCGATCTTTTCCGGGATTTATTTCAGCACACATTTAAAACAATATCTGATTAACGTGAATCTTATCATTAGTCTTATCCACTAGATGTCACCCTTATTTACCTTGAACGATGTTACAACAGAAAGCCTGTCATTCAGCGCTTATCATGGCTGGACATACGTGCAATTATGCTCAGGTGAAGTGCTATAGTAATACTATAAATCTGGGTTGCGCAAGATGGCGGCCGGTGAGGAAGCAATTATGTGCAGCTGATGCGTTTAGCCTTTCTATTCCCAAGTTTTAACTTAAAATTAAACCTGGTCGCAAAGATATCGTTTAATTATGCATTAGGCATTTTTGTTTTCTTTTTTTTTTTTTTAGCAAAGTCGCGTTTTCCCCCCCTGGCTACTGTAAAGTGTTGAATTTGAGTGATTCAATTAAAAAAACAAACAAAAAAAAAAAGTTACAAAAAAAATAAAAAATACTATAAATCTGCGGAAGCATTTGATATCACGCACAGGCGCCATGATTTCCGCAATGAATGAATGTTTTGTGCACACTACACATACTAAAGCGCGGATGACGCTCGCGGTGTTTTCAGCTTCTGCCGTCTCACTATATATGATGATATGAACACGAATGTCATCTCCAGCTGCTCTGAGAGTCACTTCATTAGCATTTTACCGTTTCATTTGA
>NW_015539892.1:606185-608659 GCF_001515605.1 Sinocyclocheilus anshuiensis | reverse complement strand
GTGGCTCTTAATTTCTTTTTATTAATTCACCATTTGTAAACTGATGTTTACTGTTCATTTTTTTAGAAATATCAATAGCATTTGTATTAAAACTATATTCACTGAATGTAATAAAAGAATCGAGAATCTAATCGAATCGAGAGCTTGCGAATCGAAATCGAATCGGGATATCTATATAATCGAATCGAATCGGGGTATATATATAATCGAATCGAATCGGGATATCTATATCCCTAGCAGTATTTTGTCCAAGCAATAATAAAAGGACACATTTAATTTATAATTGGTCTTAAATCTCATTTTGTTAAAAAATAAAATCGTGAATCGAGTCGAATCGTGAAATCAAACCCGTGAATCGAATCGAATCGTGAGTTGAGTGAATCGTTACATCCCTAATAGAGATATATATATATATATAACCAGTAATAAAAAACAACCTTTATTGGTCCACCTCGAACAACGCTGAAAAAAAGTATCAGATATCACGTGACAAAGCGCCGTTTCAACAGCGGATTTGACTGATTACAATGATTACACATTGTTTGACATTGTATTAAAATGCACATTTAAGAATAAAGATCATTAATATTTAAATTTATAGTCATTCTAGTCACAGTCAAGTACACATTATCGCAGTGTGTAGTTTACGCCAGTCCAGAAGGAAGCGCTCTATTCCGTTATCAAGTGACGTATTATACACGCGCCGTTCGGTGTTCTCGTACGTATTTTGTAAACAGTCGCGTTTCTGGATTAAGGAAATCCGTTTATCTCTCTCAATGAACGAAGAATACTACGGCAATGTTGGAGAATGGGAGGGACATGACGGCAACATGGTAGTTTACTGAAACCACCCCACAGACACCAAGACCATGAAATTATAATCTGATTTACCAGCTAACGTTACAATTTTGAAATCAGGAGTTGCTTTGATTTCCATTTAACGTTACACTTACAAAAAGTACAGTCGTGGTACCATGTTTACCATAAACTCCAAGGTAATTATAATAACTACATGGTACATGTATCCATAATTATACTAAGATGAAACATGGTAACGTTACATAGACAAAAACATGCAGTTACCATCGTGCCAAAAAAACTTCCCTATTGCTGTCGTAATAACGAGAGTTAAAATGTTGGATTGTAATATGCACAAATAATATTTTGTTATGAGAACTACTCTAATCTCGTTAAATAGCTTCTGATTCGCCACTAAAAGATGGCTTGATCGTTTCACCTCTTTCTATCGCTCCAGGAGGATGGATACGCGGATGCTGAGGCTGATGGAAAAGTTCAGGAGGAGTGTCTGCAGAAATTCTCCAGCAGAGACTATATCATGGAGCCCACCGTGTTTAACACCCTGAAAACGTAAGTCAACCGAATGGAGAGAGGGCGACTTCTATAGATAAAAGGGGAAGATGAGTAACACCAACTTTTAACTTTGTCAGGTTCATTTGTGTCCGTGTCTCCGCAGGTATTTCCAGGCAGGTGGTTCACCTGAGCATGTCATCCAGCTGCTCTCAGAAAACTACTCTGCTGTTGCACAGACGGTCAATCTTCTAGCGGAGTGGCTCATCCAGATGGGTCAGTGAATGTTGGCCAAATATCCTATATAAATGCGTTTATACTGGAATTTCTGCACACTTCATGACTCCCTAAATGACCACTAAGTTATCACCCATTAGCAGAATACGGTTGTCCGTCCTGTGTGGTATTGGAGTTCTTAATAACGGTTACATTCACACGGTTCGGTTATTAAGAGAAAGGAAAAAATGAAATTGCATCATATGACCCCTTTAAGGACTGGCAGACGAAATTTCGTGAACGGGAACGTACTGGACAAATAGTATGATAACATACCTCTAACTACACAGGGTAAGAGGCTGCTATAAATCAGCATTTTGGGAGGAGTCAACTAACCATAAACATAAATCAAACAGTCTGAATTACTAACTAGTTGAACTAGTTCGCGTGTGTGGTTTCCGTAACTTACAGAGACGTAGATATCAGCTGTGTGTCATCTGAAGGTTTTAAATCCAGTCACTTTTGTCCACCGGAGCAGCTCTGGTTAGTTTTATGGTTTTCACACGACTTAAATACTCGAATACAGAAATAAAAACGGCCGTGGATTAATTAACGGACGAACTCGCGCTCTCATTAGGCGTGTCACTGTCACCATGGTTACAGAGGTGATTTACCGCTAAGGCGCGAAAAAAAAAACATACCTAAAAGTGTATATATAAACGTGAACGGGGCAGTTTGAGAGTCACACCTGTTATAAAAATACTGTCAGTTCTAAAGACTGACTTTAGTGTGTTTCTCCTTTGCAGGTGTGGAGCCCGCGCAGGTGCAGGAGCGCGTAGAGAATCATTTAAAGAGTCTCTTGATCAAACACTTTGACCCTCAGAAAGCAGATTCTATTTTCACTGTTGAGGGAGAGGTGATGTTTTTTCTTTTTTCTTTATATATATATA
>NW_015539892.1:584452-605935 GCF_001515605.1 Sinocyclocheilus anshuiensis | reverse complement strand
TATTTATATATATATATATATTTTTTTTTTCAATAAATTATAAAGTTTCTATAAAGTTAAGTACATTTGTTATTTTTTCATAATTTGTTGGGGTATTACATTTATTCTTCATTTGAGGGATTAGTATTTTTGTTTTCCTTTTTAAGATTTACTAAGTAGTTACAAAATGTTACAAGTTTTTTTCCTTTTCATTTTCCTTAAGAATTATATATTTTTATGGTGTTTATAAAGATTTAATTTGTGTTGCATAAATATTGTAGAGACTGTAGCCTGTTATTTCCAAAAACAATAGTCAGAAGTAGTCATTTTCACAATAAAGTATATTTATCTATTTTGTAAATGCAGGTTAATGATCTTATTGTGAATGATTTGTCCATGTGTTTAATTGTATAAATTCATTTTCGAATCTTTAACATGATTTAATCTGCTTTAATTTTTGCATCTCAAATTCCAAAATCTTACATTTTCTGTTTTTCGATAAGCTGTTACACTTGAATGTGCGTTGCAATACAGAAGAAAAGGTATTTTGCTACTTACAGTTGGACTTTATCAGGCTAATGAGTTTAATGTTCATCTCTGTTCAGACACCAGCATGGTTGGAGCAGATGATAGCACACACAACATGGAGAGATCTGTTCTACAAACTGGCTGAGGCACATCCAGACTGCCTGATGCTCAACTTCACTGTCAAGGTAAAAAAAGAAAATGGGCTGAAGTGAGTCAAAGACTTTCATATTGAGTTTATGTAGTGGGAAAAAAAATGTTTCTTGATCATGTATGTTGTCTTTAGTTGATTTCAGATGCAGGATACCAAGGAGAGATCACAAGTGTGTCCACAGCCTGTCAACAGTTGGAGGTTTTCTCCAGAGTCCTAAGAACCTCTCTCGCTACACTCCTGGATGGAGGAGAACAGAATCTGGAGAAAAATCTGCCTGAATTTGCTGTGAGTATTGCTGATACTTTTTGAGGTTGCAGTATTTATATTTATGGTTGTATTTTTACAATCGGATCTCATTCTTGTGTGTTTTGAGCAGAAGATGGTGTGTCACGGTGAGCACACGTACTTGTTCGCTCAGGCCATGATGTCCATCCTCGCTCAGGAGGAGCAGGGCGGCTCAGCAATGCGGCGAATTGGACAGGAAGTACAGAAATACGCCCATGAGAGGTGCTTTTGTGAAACACTCTCAGTTGTTTGATCTGCTTTATTGATCAGATTATCAATTATAACCATGTTATTGATTTGTTTTCAATGTTTAGAGGACATGATGCCAGTCAGATCACATTAGCACTGGGCACAGCTGCTGCATATCCACGCGCATGCCAGGCTCTTGGTGCCATGCTGTCCAAAGGGGCTCTGAACCCAGCAGACATCACAGTCCTGTTCAAGATGTTCAGTAGCATGGATCCACCTCCTGTAGAGCTGGTCAGAATCTACATTTAAGTTTATGCATTTAGCCAACAATTTAATCCAAAGCAACTTATACTAGAGGAGCATAAGCGATTTGTCACAAATTGTTCGGCGCCAATAATATAATAATAATAGTAATAGACAATAGTATAGAATTGCACATTTTTTAGACAGCTATATTAGGAAACAAGCCAATGATGCAAAGGAGAGATGCAGAGAAGAAATACTTAAT
The DNA here is from genome assembly GCF_001515605.1 of Sinocyclocheilus anshuiensis. Taxonomy (NCBI): domain Eukaryota; kingdom Metazoa; phylum Chordata; class Actinopteri; order Cypriniformes; family Cyprinidae; genus Sinocyclocheilus; species Sinocyclocheilus anshuiensis. The sequence continues at coordinate 604,295 of NW_015539892.1, read as the reverse complement.
ACTTCTAACATATTTATTGTATTGTATATTTATGTTTAAGTTGCACATAAATTATATTGCTAACAATTTGTTACTAGCTTTAAAGAAATAGTTAACCAAAAATGAATCTCTGCTGAAGATTTACTCACCCTCAGGCCATCCAAGATATAGATGAGTTTATTTCTTTAATTGGAACAGATTGGGAGAAACCCAGTGAATGGGTGCCGTCAGAATGAGAGTCCAAACAGTTGATAAAAACATCACAATAATCCACAATTCTAGTCCATCAGTTAATGTCTTGTGAAGTGAAAAGCTGTGTTTGTAAGAAACACATCCATCATTAAGGCATTTTAACTACATTTCTAAATATCTCCAAATCTGAAACAAACTCATTTACATCATGAATCGCCTATGGTAAATTTAAAATTTGGGGTGAACTATTTCTTTAACAAATACCTATAGAAAACTGTATTTACTAAACTGATGTTAACTGAACTGCTCCTCTCTCCGTGTAGATCCGAGTTCCTGCCTTTTTGGATCTGTTCATGCAGTCGCTATTTAAACCTGGAGCTAAAATCAACCAGGACCACAAGCATAAATACATCCACATCTTAGCGTATGCTGCTAGTGTTGTGGAAACATGGAAAAAAGTGTGTATTAAAACCACTCTTAACACATACTGTATATACATATTTCTCAGTACATTATCTTTACAAGAAATGTTGTGGAGGATTACATAAAATATTACTTGTTTCTAGAACAAGCGTGTGAATATAAATAAGGATGAGCTGAAGTCGACCTCAAAGGCCATTGAGACGGTTCATAATCTCTGCTGCAATGAGAACAAGGGAGCTACAGAACTAGTAGCAGAACTCGGCACATTATACCAGTGCATAAGGTATGAACAAACACATTTATATATGTATTTTTAAGGAGACTTTAATGAATAGAAAGTTCAAAAGAACAGCATTTTTAAAAAATATTTTTGTCAAAATACTATTGTCACTTTTGAAAATCCTTGCTGAATAAAAGGATTCATTTGACCTTCTGAACATTAGTGTCTTACAAGATTATATATTTGATATTTTTGTATTTGTGTTGCAGGTTTCCAGTGGTAGCGATGGGAGTGCTGAAGTGGGTCGACTGGACGGTGTCTGAGCCTCGTTACTTCCAGCTGCAGACGGACCACACTCCTGTCCATCTAGCACTGCTAGATGAGGTAAACATAACCTCCATGTCATACCATTGTATTTGAATTTAAATATACCAACAGTGTACAAACTGGTCACCTCCCTAACCATTATTATGAAGATACTGAAGAATAAACATTTGTCTTTATTTCTCAGATCAGCACATGCCATCAGCTTCTCCATCCTCAGGTGTTACAGTTGCTCATCAAACTGTTCGAGACAGAGCACTCGCAGCTTGATGTCATGGAGCAGGTTTGTAATTTTTATTTGCGTCTCCAGTGCTCACATTTATAACTAAATTCTGACTAATATTTATCTTTTGTTTTTCAGCTGGAGCTCAAGAAGACCTTACTGGACCGTATGGTTCACCTATTGAGTCGAGGTTATGTTCTTCCAGTGGTCAGCTACATCCGCAAATGTCTTGAGAAGCTCAACACAGATATTTCACTTATCAGATACTTTGTTACAGAGGTGAGTCTCAGGGCTTTGTTTTGAGCTTTGATTGATTTGAGTGGCAGTTTCTTCTGTCATTATTGAGTCTGTGGTTGATTTTCTTGTCCCCATTTAATTTTGGACAGGTTCTAGATGTGATAACCCCTCCATATACCTCCGACTTTGTCCAGCTGTTTTTGCCCATCCTAGAAAATGACAGCATAGCAGGAACAATCCGCACTGAGGGAGAACATGACCCTGTAGCGGAGTTCATTGGTGAGTCGTTTTTTTAAAAGAGGAACCATGACTTATGATGAGGCACACAAATGCAACTCATGCAAATTATGTAGATTTATACTTGTAGTGATTTGTTAATAATCTCCAATTTTTCATTATAGCTCACTGCAAATCCAACTTCATTATGATGAACTAAACTTTGAAATTAGAGGGACGTTTGAAAAGTGAAAGGATCAACTCGTAGGACCGGAGCACCCTTCATAGACAGACAACTAATTTCAGGGTACATAACTGTTGTGTTGACCTTTTCAAAGAAAATATTGACATGAATATAGCTTGTAGAGCTTCTAATTTGCTTAGAAACAATTTGTGAGGTTGTTTTTTCGTTTTGTATGTTGTAATTTTTATTAAACATGATTGTACTAAATCTATGTGTCAAATATATGTGGTCAGGTATACTGTTAACATGTTTCTTTGGAGGTTTTAGTCTTTAGTAAATGTAGATGGCAATTTAATTGAGAGGCAGCTTTATGAAAGCATTTGTTAAAAGTATAGGTGTGGTCCTTGGCTGCTATAACTGAAAACAAAGACAGTTTAGATGTTGGTAATAAACTTTGAGGCATTGCTCTGAGTTTAAACTAAAGCAATTTAGCAAAAATGCCCATAAAAAATGACAAGAAGTAAAACTTGATAAGACTTTTATTGAAGAGTGTGATTGAAAACAGTGCATTGATTAAACTGATCCATGGCTTCACATGTTGACATGGTTTGACAGATGCATTAAAAGCAAAATCCACATCAGAAAGAGATGTTTGCTTTTAATACAACATAGCAAATCCCAAAACCTTTTCAGCAAAACAAGATCATTAGATGACCATTTGGCCCGAGGTCGGTCCATTTAAAACATCCTAAAATATTAAATGTCCTGGTATAAAAAAAAAAAGGGTGAACTACTTTTCCCTTTTTGTTCATCAAGTAGTGTAGAAAACCATTAAAAAAATAAGGCCTATGAATGCAGAATTACAGAAACAATTCTGTACAATTTCTGATAAAACATTCCTGAGATTAAAAACGATTAAAACCAAACTTCTGCAACTGATCTTGGGCAGCATAAAAAAAAACATTTTTGGCAAATCTAAGACTGCGTTTGCATGTGAAGAACATGCCACAGCCATCTACAGGTAGTTTTTGGGTAGGATGGGGTCTCCATACATGCAGTCCTCTTCGATGGCGAGGTTGTACTGGCTCCCACTGCCGCCCTTGTACGCGCTGGTGACTATTCTGAGCCAGCCTTTCTCTCCCTAAAAAATAAAAGACCAGAACACACGTTCAACATCTTCATTTGTTTGAAGGGCTAATTTTCAGGTTCTGCTTACCCATGGCTCTCCCCAAGAATTACGGATGACCCAGTATTCCACTCCATTTTCGTCAACGCCCCAGCCGGCTACAGATACAATGTGGTTTATATAGGGATCCTGTACGTACTCCGAGTACACACCACCTGTGTATGCATCCAGCTTATCTGTTGCCATGATTCCACAACTACAAAGGCAAAAGTGTGTCAAAATCTTGATTCAATTATAAGGAGATTATATTACCTGATCTTACAAATCCATAACCAAGCAGTTTGTATACCTGATGGGTCCTCCAGAATAGATCTCAGCTTTCATCTTGTCCAGCCCGCTGGCTGAGCCATAGTCTCCGACTTTCCAGAGAGTGAAGTTCTTTACTACATTACACACGCCAAAGGTTGTGCAGGTTCCACACTGATTAAAGGAGTTACAGTCTGAAAAAAACAGAAATACAAACTAATGCAAAACAAATGTCCATGCAAGCAAACTACCAGATGCTCCACCAAACATCTTTCTTACCCTGATTTTTGGCTTGATAGTTGTTGCAGGTTTCATCAGGAATGCCATTACTGTGTGCATATTCCCAAACACCAGAATGATCTCCACCACTGCAGGAACCCGTGTCGCCACAGTCAATAACGTTCTGGACAGAGAGATAGGCAGATGGCCATGCTGCTTTCCGCTTGATGTTGATCCGATCTAAAAGAAAAAAAGAGAGCAATCAAGTTACAAACGGCTGACAAGAAAAGAGAAACTACAAACTTTTACTACAAAGGGTCAGTAAAAAAAGCCCCACATGCTTCACCTTTAGAAAATACTGATTATCAAGGTCAACTGGTCAAATCAAAAATTATGAGTGCCATCAAAACTGGAAAATTATATATATATATATATATATATATATATAATTTTTTTTTTATTAAGTGTTAGTAGTCAAATTAAAAATTATATAAGTGTTTTATTTTTTCATTGTGCTTTATTTTGCAAGACTATTATAAAAATAGATAGTCAAAAATTATATAATATATATAACAAATGAATCTAACATCAAGATAATAGACAGGTGGTACGTCAGTGTCAAATGGCATAAACATCATAATTGCTTATGACAGATCCAGGCCATTGCATTTTTAATGATTAAACAACTAGGTTAGAAGTAAGAGGCTACAACGGGGCTGTTCTGTGGTTCCTCATGAAAATGTATGTTTCACAAAAAAGATGAGTCTTCAGTTACTCATCCTCATGTGAATCCCACGATTTTTTCCCCCTCACAGAACACAAAAGATATTTACCAGAAATTTTGGGGGGGAAAACCAGCCAGGACATTATTCTTACTATTTCCTTTTGTGATTCACACACACAAAAAAACATTTTTAACAACATTTTCCCTCACCTGCCATAGCACTAGTACTTCCATGCGCCCAGCAGGAGCCGCAGTATTGTGGAATGTGTTGGTTGCGTGTGGTGCTGACGTAGTTGACGCCATCAATGTTTCTCCAGTCCCATGCTTTGGGGAGGTCTTTTAACTTCATATATTCATAAGGACGTGGTCCAGTCCTGAAAAATACAAGAAATTTCAAGTTGTTTAACCATCTTCGTATGCCATTAAGCCACAAATCCAGCTCTCTTCACTGATCACAAAAACACCGAAAAGGCATTCAAAGCAAGCAGCAAGTGGCCATGAAGGAAACTCCAGCAAATAACCCATGCACAGGCCATCTGTTCTTCAGTTAACAACCAAAAATTAGAAATTAATCTTGGGGGCATGACATATATATAATAATAAATGAAGCAGGTGTCAAACGGCCTCATGATGGCTACCTTTTCACCACTCTGCTATGTTTTTCTCTTAATAATTTCATGTGCCGAATTGCCATGACGTGAGTCGCCTGCAATACACTGGGCAACAATGGAGCCAAAAAATTAAAATGAGACCAAATAATAGGGGGAAATATCTCATGCACTTCACTGGAAATTCAAAGTCAATTTGAGTGCATTGCATTGTGGGATACAGTATGCTGTGCTGAATACTGCACATTTTGGCAAATCAGTTCAAAACAGAAAACTCACATTTTATACAACAAAAATAGTAAAACGAGTGTTATTCCACACAAAGCCCATATGAGCCAGGATAAAAAAAATAAAAAAATAAAAAGTATATAATATCATTAGAATGTACCAAAGCTCAGCTTAGCTAATATCTAACAGATACCTAACTATAAATAAGCTGAGGATAACAGGAAATATATCAGCATACAGAACAGTACAGGAAATAACTTCAAACACTTATTTGCATATTTCTCAGCATGACATTAACATGTCCAGAACAGAACTTATTTCATTTGATCTCTTTTAGGGCAGTTTTTAAGAGAGTAAGAAGAAAAGTTAAAACCTACTAGTAAAAAAACAGACGTGGCTACTTAAGACAGTATTTTTAGCCTTAACAGTCTGACTTGGGAACAAACATCTGATACCCACAACTGTTGTCATTTTAGAACAAATGATAGTTACATACTTAACTCCTTGTAGGTTTCTCCTCGGCTGGGGTCTGTAGCAGGGCTCGTTCTCGTTAAAATACTGTCCGGCGAAAACACCCGACAGAGCAAACAGATAAAAGAGAAACACGCGAGCCATGTTGAATCTCAGGCGGTCTTATTATCATCACACGAGTCTGCACTGCGGTTTTATTCTTCGTGTCTGCGTGGAGGCGTGGAGAAAACATCGAAACTAACCCTTATTGGACACCTTCTAAGAAAAATAGGTTATGTTTGTCAGACGCTTTCTGGCCTCGAAATAACTGACAGTACATTATTGGCGAGACCGGGGCTAGTTGTCACACACGGAAGTTGTCACAAACTTGTGGATAAATGCTCGTTTTCAAAATCTACTTCAGTGTCAGTAAAAAGCTCTGAGTAAACATTAATTTCCCATAGTTACAACTTACCCTATAGGGTGTGACAGCATAGGGCGTTTTGTCACAAAAGGTCAGTGTGCAATAAAATTAACTGGATCTTTTTTGGGTAATACTTATAGAAATTTACAGTATTTTTTTTTTTTTTGTAGCCAACTTGAGTCTCTCTCTCTCTTTTTTTTTGTAGCCCACTTGAGTCTCTCTCTCTCTCTCTCTCTCTCTCTCTCTCTCTCTCTGTTTGTGTGTGTGTTTGTGGAAACGATTAGTCTCAACAAATGCTCTAGTATCAATAATTTTTTGTAAGGCATAATGAGGCACGTAATATGAAAAAATATATATTGGGTCTAAAATGTAGGCTGTGTTTTTGCCCAAAACAGTGTTATTTTAGTATTATGTATTTACTATATTATAGTATTTGTTCATATTTTGATTTGTAACATTTTTATTAGTTTTTGCTTTAATTATTAGCTTTAATTGTTCTTTTTTAATTTTAGTTTTAGTCATTTTAATACTTATTTTATTTTAGTTAGTTGCCAAGGCAACATTTCTCATTTTAATTTAAGTATTTATGTTTTAATGTGATATTTATATTTAATTTAATTTTATTTTATTTCTGCTTTATTTAAAGGGGTCATATGATGCGATTTTAAGTTTTCCTTTCTCTTTGGAGAGTTACAAGCTGTTCGTGAATAGATAAGATCCCTAAAGTTGCAAAGACTAAAGTCTCAAACCCAAAGAGATATTCTTTATCAAAGTTAAGACACGTCCACGCCCTCCTAAAACGCTTCGTTTAAACACACCCCCACATGTCTACGTCACGATGTGGGAAGATTTGCATAACATCGCCCAAATGTTCACACAAAGAAAGAAGGCGTAACTTTGATTCTGGCTGTATTGTTGCCGCAGCCACCATGTCGTGGAGATGCTGTTTCGTTGTGAGAGCTTAACTACTTTGTTTGGTCTTCCAAAAGAGGACATGACTAGAAATCAGTGGTTAAGTTGTATTTACAACACTGTTCCAGAACAGTTTAACCCAAATATTCAGATGTGTGCAGCACATTTTATGAAGGACAAGGATTGTTTTCTGGGAGAGTAGCCTACAATGCCGGTATCCTGACAAATAATGCTGACTCACAGCCTGTAAGTACGTTTTCATATTTAAAGGATTTGCCACTGATGATTCAAACGTGAGTTTTGAGCAGTGTAGAGTAGCGCTTGTTTGTCATTTCTCCGATCACAAATGCAGACATGGTTTTATGTTTACGTGGCGCGATGCAAAGCAACGCATAAAAAGACAGTATAAGTCATTATATTCAATAAATATGTCCCCACTGGATGCAACAAATGCCTCGTTTGTAATGGGTTTTAATGTTTTTGTCTCTTCGCTCCGGCCGGACAGGGCATCACAGTATGGTAAGGGGCGTAACATTTCTGTCACACGCTTGAGGTATTCGGCCAATTACAACGCACTGGATAGCTGGCAAATCAGAATGCACTGGATAGCTGGCCAATCAGAGCACACCTCGCTTTTCAGACCGATGAGCTTTGTAAAAATCGACGCGTTTCAGAAAGGTGGGGCATAGAGGAGAAACAATAATGTACAGTATGTGGAAAATAATGTTTTGTTTTTTTTACCTTAAACCGCATAAACACATTTCATTACACCAAATACACCAAATAATGTTCTTTTTAGCAGCATCATATGACCCCTTTAAATGAATGAAAAACAGTTTTTATTTTTAGTTAACAATAGTGGTCGAAAATATTGAATTAAAAAGTACAATAAATAATCAGTAGGGCTGTGTACTTCTGCTTTCAATAATATTTACAGATCATAAAGTTATATAATACATGTTTGCATTTCAAAGTCCAGTCTTAATTTTTACAGCATAGGAGACGTGAGCACAGGTAAGCATATTCTCTGCTATTCTTTTATGTAATATATAGCATAGTCAATAGTACTTGTATTGACATCTGTTTCACATGTTGAAGCACTGTGGTTTTCAGTGAAACAAATGCATTGATCAGAGAAGTGATAAAAAGTATAATAGTGATAAAGTGATAATAGATGAAAAGGTGATAATGGTAGCTCAATGTGCATGACACTGTGCACTTTATTGTTTAGGTGTTCATGTTTTCATTAGCTAAGTTTGAAATATATTTTTCTAAACACAGAGGTGTTCTTGAGTCAGTTGTTATCAGTGTGTTTGTAGTTCTGTGACACAGTGAGAATGAACCTGATGTACCTCTTAAATAAGGGAACAGTTTATAGTCATGGGTAAGAACTAGAAACTTGGAAACAAAAAAAAGTAGAAAGAAATTTATTTTCCAGTAGTTTTGCTTGATATAACAATTTGAACATCATATGAAGATGTCTGGTCAGCTAAAATACTGTTTGCTGTATGTTAATATGTCAACTGCTCCTATTTAACTTTAAAAGCAAGTTAACAGCTGCAACCCATGTGATCAGACATGGCAGAACAAAGTCCAGCTAAAAAATTAAGGAATCAGGTTAAGGGGTTCCTTTGCGACGTGAGCCCCATAAAAGAGAGATATTTTGATGCCGTTCTTCAACATGAAGGTATATATAGCAAAGTTGTGGTCTTCAGACCAGAAGATCACATGCACTTCCACAACGCTGAAAAGACCCGGTAAGTCTTCTCTCACAAAAGTAAAGCCATCTTATTTTTCTAAGTTTCTAAAATGGTTTATTGAGCAACATTTTAAATCACATATACAGTAGAATTATTTAAAAACCCATCCTGTTCATTTCTGTTGTCAGTTTGATTGTAAATGTGTCTAAACCATGATATCCTTTGTACAGGAGCCTAGTTACACTAGATGACGTGGTTTTACAGCCGTCTATGGAGTCCAGCAGAAGAATGAACGTCTTCTACACTCACAGATCCAAAATGTCCTGCGTTCGTGACCTCAGAGAATCATTTAACAACAGCTTGTTTGCTAGTCCACAAGCTGTGCAATTGTCTGAACTCCTTAACCTGCATACACAACCAAAGAGGGTAGGTAGTTTATAATAAATAGGCCTACAAGCAGTTTTACAATTTAAACATATTCTTGGAGAATGAAAACTACATGTCATTAAAGACACAATTATAAAAGATTGTTGAACTACTAATAGCAAAGTTTTTTTCTGTATTTTTATTTTCTCTGTATTATTTTTAACTCTCCCACCCAAATAAATAAATACATACAACTTACATAAAATCAGAAAAAAATGGATAGGTGTATTCAAGTAATTTTTGTTTTCATTTTAATGTTTTTTTTTAATTTTTTTATAACTGAGCCAAGTGTCAAGTCACTGAGCCATATGCATCTGTTTGTTTTCTGCATATTGCACAGGTCAGCATTAATGCAAAGATCATCCAGGAGTTGCGCAGGGGAAACAGTGTTGTATGGAATGGACGGTATCTTCCAAGAACCGAATATACTGTTGCAGATACTACAGGCTGCATGAGTCTGACGGTCTGGTGTGAGCACAGCATTACTGTCGGTGAATGGTACAACGTCACAAATGTCTCTGTGAGAGAGTTCAGGGGAAAAACATCCCTATCAACTACCAAAGACACACAGATCATCAGCATCCCATCTCAAGGTACAGCAGCTGCTGTTCAAGTGCCAACAGAAACAATTAAATGTGACATCATTGGTGCAAACATTAAAAATCTCTTCATTTGTCCTTGTAAACATATACTGAAGAACGTGACACTGTCAAGCCCAACTGTATATTGTGTCTCATGCAACACACATTATAAAAGCACTGGCATCATACTGAAGTTTAGTGGTCACCTGGATCTTAAACCAGAAACAGGAAATGTTGTGAAGCCAAAGATTGAAGACGAGGTCATAAGGTCAGTGCTCACAGTCAATCCCAGTGCATCACGACAGGACATTATCAAGAGCTTCATTGCTTTGCCACACATGCAGATTACAATTCGCGGGAACGTCGTTGTGGAGATGGAAGATGTTCCTCAGAAGGCTGAAATCAAGTCTGAAGATGAGCTTCCTATTAAAGTGGAACCTGTGGAAGAATCTACAGTGTTTTATTCACCCCCAGATCATGGCTTTCTATTCAGTTCACAACTCAGAAAAAGTGACTGACTGATCATATCATAACTTCCCATTACTGTATTATTGATAGACTTTAGATAAAATCAGCATAAAGACAGTCTAACAGACTACCAGGATGTGGAAATACTTTAACGTTTAAATACCATTTTTTTTAATTTAAAATATAAATGTATACGTATAAACACACATCTAACTATAATTGTCATTAAAATGTCAATGCAAAATTATATATATATATATTATATATATAAAATACACAAAGACTAATAAGATAAAATCCAGTGTAATTTTGCTGCAAGTTTTAATGTTAATTTAATATTTTTTTCATGTTTTTAGATGAAATCGTACATGTTTTTGGGAAAACATAAATGGATTAAATATATTATTATTACACAAAGGTCAGCTGCTGTTATCATTACATATCATGGAAGTGGTTTTAATATTAATTTTAGTTTAAGTATGTCAGATAATTGGCGGTGAGAAATTGTCAAATTGATATTTCCCTTTGCATTAAAATTTTGATGTCACAATCTGTAGATTTTATGGTAATCGTAATTTGAGTAATTGCAGACATACAGCAGAGAAAATGAATGTGAACAAGCTTTTTTTTACCCATTTACTCTGAAAATATTTTTGTCAATCACATTCCATATTCTTCACACAAAATTGGTATCAAAAGTGAATATCGTCAGCACACATTTAGTGGCAAAAACATCACTTACACTAACATTGTGATCATGTCATTTACGTTTGGAATGAAAACCAAATGATTGCATTTTAAACACTTTCTGATTGAAAAAGGAAAAATGTTGAAGACCTTAGTACAACATGCTGATAATTATTTCAAGCCACTTGCTGTTCCTGCAACATTCCCTATGGCAACTTCAAAACGGCAAACTGTGAAAGAGATTCACATGTACATTACAAAACATATGTTGAGACAACGTTGCACTTTTATTTAAATTCATAACTGTGTATAATGTCAGCTTAACTCAGAAAGGTTATCTGAGGTGGTCAGTACAGGACGGGGTAGAGCAAGTGTGTGTGTGTTTAATGGATGCAACTTTTGTGAAAGAACATGTACAAGGCGTGACTGAGATTTAATCATTTTGAAGATTAAAAACATCTTAGACGAGTCTCCTCCTCTTGCAGTCCCTCTCCATCTGGTCTTCAGAGGCAGTTTTGGCTGTGGTGGCACCCAACGGCGACACAGAGTTGAGCAAGGGGTCCTCAGACGCCTGGCCAAACAGAGCCAAGAGCATGGCCACACCGAAACCTGTGGCACGCTCCCCCTGTCCACAATCCACATTGATGAATTATTAACAGTTCTTGGAGAAATACGCACCATTTCAGTTCATGTTCAGTCTATACTCACAGCGTGGACTGGTGAAGCGATGTCCACATGTACCCAAATGCCTGGCCAATCAAAACCCAGATGAGAGCCAATGAAGAGGCCAGCACAGGAGCTCTGCGCATTCTCACGGTCCTGCAGACATACAAAATATGCACCAGTTAATCACATGAAATTACTATTAAAGCTAATTATTTAAATTGAATTTTGTCTTAGGTTGTGAAGAACTGAAAATTCCAATTCAGACAGCAATAAAATAAATAATAATTAAAATAAATCCATAAAAAAGTAAAATAAAAAAATGTAATTAAAATATATTATAAGCAAAAATGTATAAGAAGTAAAATAAATTTAAGCAATAAGTAATACTAAATAAAATAAAAAGGTCAAATAAAAGTAAAAGTCAAATAAAACAAAAAGTAAAAAAATTTAAATATAAAGTAAAAAATGTAAAGTTAAAATAAAACGTAATAAAAAAGTAAAATAAAACAATTAAACCTAAATAAAAAGAATAAAATAAATAAAAAAATTGTAAAATAAAAAATAATAATAAAAAATGAAATCAAATAAAAAATTTAAAAAAGTAAAAGAATATGTAAAAATGAAAAAAGAAAAACAAAAAAAAAAAAAGCTGTAAAAGCTAAAAAGTCCATCATGTCCTAATGGTAAACAATTACTATGCACTGTATGGTACACAATTACGGTAACTGAAGGATCATTGTGGTGAACATTTGTGCATGGGGAAAAAGAAGTACACTCTCTTTATCCCCTTTCACTCCACACCCATCTCTTCCCGGTTTCCTCACCGCCACAGAGTTCTTCATGTCAGCCACAGCTGAGGTGAATTCACTGAAGTGAAGCTCGGGGCAGTAGACCAGAGGATGTGCCAGGTCTCCGCTGCTGCGGCCCGCTCTCACACAAGCGGCTTCCCACTGCTCATTGTTGGTCATCACAGCAGCGTGATACTTCCCCGTGGAGATTCCCTGCAGAAACCACAGACAAAGAAAACGGAAAGCACAAGTGACAGGATGTTTGAGTAGTGTGGGACTTGATTTTACTGATTAGGAACTGGATTTAGAAACAGTGATATTATTAAAAATTATTATGATTTACATTTTTTTTAATTCCTGTGATGACAAAGATGAATTTTCAGCATCATTACTCCAGTCTTCAGTGTCACATGATCCTTCAGAAATCATTCTGATATGCTGATTTGTCAAAAAACATTTCTCATCTATGTTAAAAACATTTGTGAAAACCTGTGATACTTTTTTTTTTTTCCAAAAGTTCAAATTGATTTAATTAGCATTTATTTGAAATAGAAATATTTTGTAACATTATAAATGTCTTTACTGTCACTTTTGATCTATTTAATTAATCCTTGCTGAATATAAGTTATTTTTTTTTTTCTTACATGTTGCTGTCTGATCAAAGGGATTTTTTTGGTCAGCATCAGTGACTAAAATTCATGACGAAAAACAAAGTGATTCAGTGGCCACTCTTAAAAAAAAAAAAAGAGCTTCCATCACATGATTATGAACACACAAGATATACTGTAAGTCAAGATATAACCGGTTTTTTCCAAAATCCAAAGTGCAACAGCCATAAAGCAGTTTAAAACAACGATACGTGTTAGCTGATAAACAGAAGCGGTTTGTGTTCTGGAAATCCTCCAATTCTCCCTGATATCTTGTGACACTCTTCATATCAATATACAAGATCTTGTTCTCAGTTAAAACCTGTAAAGACTTGTACTCAGATGTCTCAAAGAAGATAGAATGACTGCACTGAAATTGAATATAGAATTAAGAAAAGCAAGCAAGTGCATTCAGAAGATCCTAACACACTACTATGTCTGTCAACACCAACGCACCTGAGCGCCGGTCAGTGTTGCCATGTCCAGTATGATGTCTGCAGAAAGATCTTTGCTTGCATATACAACACCATCAGAGAGCACCAGCCTCCCTTCAGCATCCGTGTTGTTTATCTCCACTGTTCTGAGAAATCATGGAAACACACCTTAGTTACAAGCAAACTGCATCGCTGGTTAGGACACATGGAAGATGTTTTCATTAATGAGCCAAAACTTACTTTCCGGAGTAGAGAGTGTGTATATCATCTGGTCGAGTGGCTGTAGGTCCCACTGAGTTCTCAGCTAGGCAGAAAACCGCATGAAGATTGTCCTTAAAGCCCTGAGACATGCAACAGAAGTAAACATCAGAACTTCAAACATGTGTTAAGGTTGCACCTGGTATTAACATCTGTTTTGTGCAATGCGATCACAAATACAGATGCAAACCAGTTACAAAATGTATTGTTCAGATGTCATCAGGGATGAATATGATTAATTTCGCATTTGTAATATCAACATGTAATGCATCACTCATGCCACACGTAATCACTGTACGAAAACAACAATCTACAATTTTAAAAGAAAACAACTGTCTGAATAAGCAAAAACCAGAAATGCTCAAAAATAGACTAGTTTAAAAAGTTGGGGTCAGTAAGGTTAATTTTTTCAGCATGGATTTTTCAGCTTTTATTCAGCAAGGATGCATTTAATTGATCAAAAGTGACAGTAAAGACATTTATAATGTTACAAATAAATGCTTCTTCAAGAAACGACTAAAAACACATCTGTTCCACCTTTATTTGACCCTCTAACTCTAGCACTTTCTATTCTATTTTAATTCTACTTTCTATTCTATTTTAATTCTACTTTCTCTATATTTATCTTCTTTTTTATAAAAAAAAACAAAACAAAAACAAAGATACACTAGCTTTCTATTTTTTCTATTCTATCTACTTGTTTTTCTTTGTGTGTGTGTGTGTGTGTGTGTGTGTGTGTGTGTGTGTATATATATATATATATATACACATACATACATATATATACACATACATACATATACACGCATATATACACCTTGCTACGTGTACTGTGTTAGGCTAACCGAGACTTGTCATTTGCACTTATATATTGTTGCTCTTTTGTTAGTTTTGACTGCTTTTATTGTCCTCATTTGTAAGTCGCTTTGGATAAAAGCGTCTGCTAAATGACTAAATGTAAATGTTGATCTTTTCCTGAAAAAAAAAAATGTGAAGCAGCACAACTGTTTTCAACATTGATAACAATGTTTCTTGAGCAGCAAATCAGTATTAGAATGATTTCTGAAAGATCGTGTGACACTGAGACTGGAGTAATGTTGCTGAAAATTCAGCTTTTTTAATCACAGGAATAAGTAACATGTTAAAAGATATTAAAATATAAAACAGGTCTTTTAAATTGTAATAATACTTCACAATATTAGAGTTTTAAAAGCATTTTTAACGCTGGTGAGCATAAGAGACTTATGAATAGAGATTGAAAAAATCTTACCCACCCCAAACTTTTGAATGCTAGTGTATACAAGCACATGATTTCACACACACTGAAAATGCATGGAGTCCTGAAATGAGACACCCTCCCATCAACAAAATATTACACGGTCACTGTGGATGGATTTGAGACATATTAATACCAGGTGTAAAGTGCAAGCCGTTTTGGCTGCCCACTTGAGACAGGGGTAAGGACTTTTAGTGTAGATAAGTTTAGCAGCCAGTAATCTTTAGTTGCCAAAATAATCAGTACCTGTTTAACAGTAGCTTTAAAAGCTCCTAAAATGGCTGCGGCTCCTCCACAGTCTCTCTTCATTCCCGGCATTGTGGTCTATAAAGGAGAGAAAAATAAATTGTACAAACAATAAATAATCTTAAATGCAGATATAGTCTGATGTTTAACAGTGAGGTGTCACTTGTGTGCCTCTAGCGGCACCAAAAAGCATTGCAAAATATCTGCATTTGGTCTCACAAACAGTCCATTCTGATGGCATTTTTTTGTGGAAAATCAACCAAAAAATTTGTTTCTTACAGCAAACTCTGCATATTAAGCGGGAATGGGTTTCATATTAATACCGTAAAAAAAATTACAATCTTCACCTTTAAAAAAAAAACATTATAGTATTATTGAGTGCTCTGCCCGTTTAGTGCACTTGGCAGACAGTGAGGTGCAGTATTTACTTTGCCCTTGATGCTGAGACCGCCTGTGTCATAGACAATGCCTTTGCCCACCCAGGCAATGGTCTGCGTGGCTCCTGAGGGAGTGTGGCTGAGCACAGCCAATGCAGGAGGATGCGGAGCAGCTTTACCAACTCCATAGATGCCTAAAGAGAGAATGATTTTGCACAAGTAAACATATGCACAGAGTAACGGTTGCTTGCGTCATTTTTGCTAAACGAAATGCGTTTTCAAGCTTAAAATAGCGTGCACGATTTTCCTTTACGTGCCAGAAAGTGCTGCTTCTTCCAGATGAAGTTTAAGTCAGCAGTTCTAAAATAACATCCATCCACTCATCTTGTGATGAGAATGCAAGCTCATCTTTTTCATCATAGATCAGAAAATGTTGCAATCGGCTGACCTTTTTAAAGAAGAAACTCAAGATTACCTCCAAAGCCCTTTTGTATCAGTTCCTCTCCTCGAATTATAGTTGGAGTGATGCCTAGTTCATTGCCCACTGCCTTGATTTCCTGCAGAAGATTGCATAATGTATGTATGATGAGCGGAAAAGCAATTTCAGCATGCATTTCTCACATACATAAAGTAACAAATACATAAATAAATAAAATAAAAATAACATTTAAAAATAATTTTTGTTAATTGAAATAAAATAAAATATAAACGCTAGATGAAAAACTTAAGTGAAAATTAAAAAAAGGAAAAGACATTTTCATTCCCCATTGACAAGAGTTTTTTTATTTTAAGCATAAAGCATTCAAACTGAAATTTGTTCAGTTTTTCAAAACTAAACTTTACATTTGAATCTCAAGTAAATGTATCTTGATTTAAGGATGTTTAGATAATAGTATTGAAAATTACTGATGAAGATATAGATTTTTTGCAATGCATGCAACATTTAATACCATAAACTTATGAATTTAAGACTTTTCTGCTCTGATGTAAGACTTTAAGGCCTTAATTTATAGAAGGACGAATTAAGACCAAGCCCTTTTTAAGACCCGCAGAAACCCTGCTAAATTAAACAAAATATGTTTAAGCACTAAAATGACTAAAACTGAAATAAAATTCTATCATGCTTAAATGTATTTAAAAATATTAATAAAAGTGCCAAAAGCACACAGAAAACTACCAAAATTAAAATGAAAAATTATTATTAAATACTATAATAATATATAAATAATATTAAAATAAAACTGCGAGTAGAAATGCTTGCCTTTAGGAAGTCATCAGTATTCATTTCGCTGCATGGGGCGTCTACGATTCGAGCAGCCAGACGAACTCCATCCGCTGCACTGGCAAGACACTGGAAACAACCACTTGCACATTGAAATGGATGTAATATAATGATGCATAATCATAAATTAACTAGTAACCAACTTAACCTGAGGCACAGGGAAGTAGCTCTGAACACTTTATCGCTTTACCTTCAGTGTGGAGACCTCCAGCGGGCCACTGTCCTGACCCACAGTGACAAACTCCACAGTGACGTGCTTCTTCTCTGTCCTGCGAGAAGATGCTGAACGGCGGGTGAAGAGCGGGAAAGCTCGGGCAATGGCACACGCTGACGCAAACACATCAGAGTGCTCGCACACCATCTGAAAAACCAAACAAACCCACCGTGTCAACTAATCTTAAATTTGAAGAAATGTTTCAAGTTGAGCTGCGTCAACATCATTTGTGGCACAATACTGCAAGAGAAAATAACTGCACATTATATCTAATTTCTAACATTTAAAGTGTTATGGCTACACTTTCAAAACACTATGTATTTAAATATTGACTATTTCATTCATTACTATAAACCCGATTTTTACCTCTTTTTTTTTTTTTATACTGAGTGATGAAATGAATTTATATATATTCTATATATTAGTAAAACCGTAATATTGTGAAATATTCTTACAATTTAAAATAACTTAACTATTTTAATATCTTTTAAAATGCAGTTTATTCATTTAATGGCAAGGCTGAATTTTCAGCAGCCTGTCTCGGTCTATTTGAACAAAAATAGAGTACTAAGCACATCAGTAATGGTGTGAAACGAGACTGACCACAATGCAGCGGTTGTTGCCGGCGGGCAGGCAGGTTCGGACGAGGCGGGTGAGGAAGTGTGCAGATGATGGGCTCCAATAAATTTATTTTTTCCATTACATATGACAATCTATCTGTTATCATTCCCTCCATTATCTTACACAAATTAGATGTAAGGGCAATTGGTCTGTAACTTGTGGGTTTAGTTGGATCTTTGCCAGGTTTCCTTATCGGAATCACTACTGCTTCTTTCCATGCAATTGGCAGTTTCCCCTCATTCCACACTTTATTATATAACTCAAGCAACTTTAACAGTGATCCTTCCCCAAAGTGTTTTAACATTACATAACACACCTGATCCTTCCCTGGAGAAGTAGGCTTTGCTCTTTTAATCGCTCTTACCATTTCCGCCAGAGAAAAAGGCTCGTCAATAATACCACCAGTCTCTTCCTTCCTATTTAAAGCATGTACATGTTGACTCAAAGTTACTGACCTTCTCCTTCTCTCTTCTTCGGACAAATTTTCTGAACTGTGTATTCGCGAGGCCCTCGTGCTGACCGCGCTATTTAATCATTTATTTAAATCTAGGGCTGCCGCGATTCGTCGATTCTATTCGACTATTCGATAATAATTACCAAAATAATCCGTTCATCTGGGAAAGCAACGTGCGCCATTGCATCAGATTTGTAAGGTTTTTACAAATATTATGGTATTTGGTATTTATAAATCCACGCAAACACATGAGAATACATCATTATCTCGCGGTTTCAAAATAAAAGCTCAAACCCTCACTCTGAATTTACACGTTTTGATGTCCACATATTCATTAAATTACAGTGGCTATAGCATTTCTGTCGTAAAGAAATGGCCAAATATTAAAGATTAAGTGGACATTTGAATTAAACGATGCTTGGTCAATATTAAACAAGTATTAATCGCTTAGATTAATCGATAAATTAGTCGATAGATTAATCGAAATAAAAATAGTCGTTAGTGGCAGCCCAATTTCAATCTAGATATTTATTTCAGGTTTTCGACCAAGAGAGGGCTTATAAAATGCCAAAGCGTATTACTGTAATAACATTACTTGAAGAATCTTGGAGTGCAAATGGTGCATGAATATGGTAATAATTCATGTATCTAAGCACCACATCATGTTTTATCACATAGCAAGAGAAGTGAACACATTTGTAACTATGACCACATGCGATTTAACCCTATGAAACCAAAGTCCGAAAAATCAAATTTTTATTGAAATTTTAGACAAAAAAAAATAAAATAAAAATAAAAATATATTTTTTGTATTATATTTGATATATCAGGTTTATGGCTCATATAGTATGATGTGAGAGGCCCAAACTAAGCAAAAAAAAAATAAAAAATAAAAATGCTATTGGGTGCAGTTGTTATTTATGTCCAAAAAAGAGAGATGAGATTACAATAGCTTGTAATGTAAATCTATGACAGTTTTATAACAGCTTAGCAGACTTACATTAAATGCATATAAATATTAGTTGCCACTATATCTCCCAAAAATGTCTTAGTAAGATGATATTTTCATTATACATTTTTCTTTGCTGAAGAAGTTATCAGTCAGATGACAGAAGGCATGTTGTAGATTGTGTACAACAGCAGTTTTGATCAGATTAATTGAGTTAACTTTTTAGTTGTGTGAAAAAGCCTGCCATAGTACTATTTGTTAATACACGTGCTTTCAGACGGAGCAGCATTTACTACACATAGCCGTAGTTCACTGACAAGTTACGCAAAAAAATCGCCGACGATTTTATTGCATGATTCTGAAATCATTCTGCGATAATGACAGCTGTTGCATAGCTTCTCAGTGAACTACGGCTCTGTGAAGTAAATGCTGCTCCATCTGAAAGAATGTATGTGAAAATAGCACATTTAATAACATATTTTTACTCCAAACTCACTTCATAACGTCAGTCGAGTGTTTGAAATAAATTCTTCTGAGATGTGGCTTCTTACACAGAATAAGGCACGCAACATATTTCATAGTATTTAAGCAGTGATAAAGGCATTGCATTGTAAATATACTTTATTTTAATGAAAATTATATATTATTTGGAGTTTCAGCTCGAGAGCGCCCTCTGGCCTTCGGATGGAGATTTACTGCTGATCACAGAACCGTGCTTCACTGAAAGATATGCATAACAATCGCAGCTTCTGTCGAATCGCGATCTCGATTCCA
>NW_015539892.1:583155-584391 GCF_001515605.1 Sinocyclocheilus anshuiensis | reverse complement strand
TATATATATATATATATATATATATATATATATATATATATATATATATATAAAGAATATGCATCATGAAATTATTTTCATGACCATGCCCATTCCCCCCTAAAGTCTCATTTACTTTAACGTATTCTAATTTACTTTCCATTATTCTCAATGGTGATTCCCATTAGATTTGTACCACTATTATACAGTAAACAAATACTGTAATACAGCAACTGTACTTTTGATTTAAATAATTTAATTCTGCATTACAGTAATGAGAGTTGAGAGGGAAACTAGCAAAAAAATATGACCTGGACATTATTTTGAAGAAATTCACCCAAGCATATATGATCATCTTCCGAGGATTCCTAATCTTTCCCATCATCTTCCTGTTTACTCTTTAAATTAGACGACAAGGGCAGTTGGGATGAACATGCTGCCATATCACATCCAAACTCCTAATTACTGTGCTTGTGCGGGAAAATGAAGAAAAATAGCCCTCTGAAAGGAACCCGAGTACTAATGCTGCCTCTCACAACAGAAATAAACACACAAATGTCTCCCCACACTGCACTTGTTGGTCAGCAGGGGGCATCCTTATCTTCACTTTGTGGTGTAGTATTTGAAAACGGAAGCACCTTCTAAACCTTCACACACACATCAGTTTCTCTCATACATACAGGTAGATCCCTCCTAGAGGCCATGGAATTACTCATCTAAACTTTGTCCCGAACAGAATAAGTATTAGAACAACAACTATGACAAAGAGAATTAAAATGACCAGCATCTTGCGGTTTTTCTTCTGGTACTGTTCAGCCTAAGAAAGGAAAGAGAAAAGTTGAGTGTGCTTTCCATCTCTACTATGTAATATTATTTTTTAAATATCATGTGGATACTGTATGTACATTTATAATACACAACAAATGACTGAAAAAGTAAGGGTAAGCAATTATATCCCTTGACATGATGCTTAACACATCATCAGGCTTGATAAGAGCCTCACCTTCTGCAACTGCTGCAGACCCTCCTCTGTTTTGACACAAGCTTGCTCCACATTGAAGTCGATTCTGTCGAGGACTGTGCCCTGAATAAAATTGACATTAACAATGCACATTTAAAAAAAATATATTTTGCATATATATGCAACTGCCTCAGTCAAAGAAGCATAATACGGTATTCATTTTGTGTTTGAACCTAATTTATTTATAATTCTTATTTTTATTCTTCATTTTTATTTATTAATTCTTATATAATTGA
>NW_015539892.1:562610-582561 GCF_001515605.1 Sinocyclocheilus anshuiensis | reverse complement strand
AATCCTTCTGTGAGATGATGTGGCTTCTTACACAGAATAAGGCACGCAACATATTTCATAGTATTTAAGCAGTGATAAAGGCATTGCATTGTAAATATACTTTATTTTAATGAAAATTATATATTATTTGGAGTTTCAGCTCGAGAGCGCCCTCTGGCCTTCGGATGGAGATTTACTGCTGATCACAGAACCGTGCTTCACTGAAAGATACGCATAACAATCGCAGCTTCTGTCGAATCGCGATCTCGATTCCATTTCGATTTATCGTGCAGCCCTAACTTAAATATTCATGTATTAATGCATTTATAAAATACCACACAACCTGCATCTTTATATATATATATATATATATTTGTTTTAATTTCATTAGAAACCTGTTCAGCGTTTACAGA
Source organism: Sinocyclocheilus anshuiensis (assembly GCF_001515605.1). Classification (NCBI taxonomy): domain Eukaryota; kingdom Metazoa; phylum Chordata; class Actinopteri; order Cypriniformes; family Cyprinidae; genus Sinocyclocheilus; species Sinocyclocheilus anshuiensis. The sequence continues at coordinate 582,169 of NW_015539892.1, read as the reverse complement.
AGGTTCATATAGCATACAGTAGTACCGTAATGGCAGAAAAATATAATATTCACAATGGGTTTCATGACAAAACCATGAAATGGATTTAAGCCTTGAATGGGCAGTTATATCTTTTCAAACCTTCTAAAATAACATAAGAATAAACTGTCTCTGTATTTATAAAATAATATGGTCAACAACATGATTTTACCCCATCATACAGTAGTGGTGCAATTACCCTTCACAAAAGCCAACAGGAATTGATTTTAGAAAGTAAATCATCATTACAATAATAAACAAAGAAATATAAGGACTTTGGACTACCAACGGACAACAATAGAACTCCATAAACTCTTTACATGTGTTTGCATCTAAAATAAATAATTTCATCTTGTACAGGGAACAGTAGTTATACAGTCAGGCAGCCGACCCCACTGAGCTTCAGTCTGAGACCGAAGGTCAAAGTTCAGTTTAAGTTCAAAGGTCAGACTGAAGGATACAGTAGTGACAACACCAGCCAATGAAACATGAACAAGGAAAGCTTTAAAAACATCCAAGTTCAGCACACAAATGTTCACTCTTTAAGGCAAGGAACGGAGTGAATTAAAAAATCTTGAATCACTCCTGCTTTTCACTGAATAAATCACTGAAATGATACTGATTTCATAACAACACTGTCATTAAAACGCAGATAAACACATGATGGTGCATTAAACGCCTCCGTGAGCAGAGGAACTCTCAGTAATGGATGCTCGTAAAGGACAATGTAACATTCAGTTCATTCAACCCGTCATAATCCCAATGATTTTCATTTTACCACATATAAAAAAACAACAATAAAAACTGAACATGATAAATGCTTTGAGTATATGTTCCTCATTCCTCAGTTTCCTTCATGGTTGACTGGAGTGTCAGTGCTTCTCCTCTCAAAACACACACATATACACACACACAGCAAAATTTCAGATTAAATTACAGGAAGACAGAGTTTATAATGTCATTTTGGGCTTGCATCGAACACACACATCCTAACCTTACAAGCAAGGTCTGATTCAAAGGCAGCTTATGACAGGTTTCACTGTAGATGCTCACTACTGATGCTGACTGAAACCAAGAAAGTGGGTGAATCTTTAGGAAACACGTTCAGGTGACATTTAACCCCATATTCAAATGATCCTAGAGGCCATGGAATGATTCACCTAAACTTTGTCCCGAACAGAATAAGTATTAGAACAACAACTATGACAAAGAGAATTAAAATGACCAGCATCTTGCGGTTTTTCTTCTGGTACTGTTCAGCCTAAGAAAGGAAAGAGAAAAGTTGAGTGTGCTTTCCATCTCTACTATGTAATATTATTTTTTAAATATCATGTGGATACTGTATGTACATTTATAATACACAACAAATGACTGAAAAAGTAAGGGTAAGCAATTATATCCCTTGACATGATGCTTAACACATCATCAGGCTTGATAAGAGCCTCACCTTCTGCAACTGCTGCAGACCCTCCTCTGTTTTGACACAAGCTTGCTCCACATTGAAGTCGATTCTGTCGAGGACTGTGCCCTGAATAAAATTGACATTAACAATGCACATTTAAAAAAAATATATTTTGCATATATATGCAACTGCCTCAGTCAAAGAAGCATAATACGGTATTCATTTTGTGTTTGAACCTAATTTATTTATAATTCTTATTTTTATTCTTCATTTTTATTTATTAATTCTTATATAATTGATATTAAATCAATTTTAAAATTCATCCTAAAAGTGTATGTAGGCACAAAAGCTAGATTTTGCATACGCTCAAATGTTTTCAGATTTATAAAACCATGCGTAAGCCAGAATCTGCACAAAAAAACCCTTTATATATCCATAAAAAACTGTTTAAAATAGTTCTCAGAAAAATAATTTCCACTGGCCCAATAATATTTCAATTGTTTTAAAAAATTCGAATTAAATTAATGCAGTTTTGCTGATAAGGTGAACAACTTTTAGCTATTTTTAGTGGAAAAATATAGGCCTATATTTATTGCAGTGTAAATACAATTATATGACTCTGCGCGTCATTGACAAATTATTTTAAAAAGGAAATGTGCAAATCTTACCATGCAAAGTTTCCCGTCAAGTTTGTTTTTTATAAATCCCTCCTTTTGCGTAGGAAGTGGCGTATGCCTCTTTCAGGGCAGGTTTTGTGCGTACGCAACGGTTATAAATGAGGCCCCTGATCTGTTTAATTTAATATAATTAAATTGTTAAAAAAAATTTTTTTGCACCAAGACGCACACTGACCTGTTCAACAACCATTCCAGCAAGATCTCTAAATATCTCATTAAGGTCAGAGATGGACTGAACAATTTGTCGAATTTCTCTCTCTCGCTCTTCTACCACCACTGTGTTTTGCTGAACCAGCACTAGTTGGTCATCTGTAAATCCCTGAAAGAGTGAGAAAGACACTTCCAAAGTCAGACGTCAACCATGTACTGAAAACAGAATGCTATTACATAACAATTGCTGCAATGAAATGTAGATTAATTTGACATATTTACTTAAGTTGAAAAGATTAAAATTTAAACTTAATAAAAAAAAAACTAAATAAATCTGTAAAATTAACATTCACGTTTTAGCAACATATTGATTCTGTAATCCTATTATAGTATTTTTCACAAATAAAAAAATAGTTAAAAACAATAATAAAAAGTAAGTAAACACTCTAACCAACAGTGGACACAGTAAGTTTGTTAGCACTGGGAATCATATTTTCTTAAATAAAGATCAGGTAATGCTAATTTTACATTCAGCACACAGTGACATATGACTTAAATATGACAGTGGCAAACTAGATATAACAGCATAATTTATTCGCTGTCAAAATAAAAGCTTCTTATTAGCCAAGCAAAAACACATTGGCCAATGCCACCAACACAAAAATGCCAAATATTGGCTGATATTAGGAAATGCATCGGTCAACCACTGCACAAATACTGCACACCAATATCTAAATGTTTGCTAAAAAAAAAAAGAAAAGATTATTCATTTTATATTATGGCCCATATTTTATATAAATCTATACAGTGTTCACTCTAAAGGTCTGGATTTTAGAATTTACATGCTTCAAGGGACATTAAGCATCAAAACATTACCATATATAATGTTATATATAATGTTTAAACTATAATCTGCTTCCAAAAATAATGCCAATAATTTAAAGCGATAGCGATTGGTTGATACCAATCTAGTCACCAAAATAGAAACATGTATGTCGCATATATACTAAAAAAACATGTGAATATGAGTATTAGTAAAACATTCTCACTCTGTCATATAGCGCAATATCTTCATCTTCCTCCACAAGAGGACCAGAGTCAAAAAAGTGCTTGGATCTTTCTTCACGGTTTTTCATCCCTGTAAATGAAAGTAAGATGTATCATAAAGATTTGTCATAAATAAACAGCATGAGGTAAAAGCTAATGTTGATTGAATAACATATATCTTGTGTTTGCATACACTTACGTTTCAGGTAGCTTGACTGTGTGTGTCTGAAGTTGATTGACAGTTCTTGAAGGCTCTGGGCCAGTGAGGAGACCACATTAGTCAACAGCCTGTTTTCTTGCTCTGTACAATGACGACTCTGAGTCTGGAGCCCCGTCACAGCCCGCTGGCACCTGTGAAACATCTACACACACATATGCAGACACACTACAGATGTAAATTCAGTTTTATGATGTGTGCAGTGATTAACTGCCGTAGTTTTTCTGTGTCCACTTCTACCTCTTTAGTTATAACAGATGGTACTATAATGTGTGTGTGTGTGTGTGTGTGTGTGTGTGTTATACCTGTGTAATTTCCTGTGTAGTGATCTCGATGGCGTGCTCCTCCTCACTGCTGTCATCCAGCGTGGGCCGGTTCATGTGTTTGTCGTGCAGACTGGCCAGTTCCTTCATCTTCTGACGAATACGTGTGATTTCAAACTGAATCTGTGGGAACAAGGAATTCACTATTCACTCTGTTGACTCTGGACAGAAGCCTTATTTGAGCTAAGTCTATGTATGTGAATGTCAAATATCTATATCTATGTTCAAAATAAATACTGTTGATGAACACAGAAATTATTTAAACTGATCCCCCATTTGTAAATACAAACAAAAAATTGTGTTTACAACATTAATCCTTCAAGTAAAAAAGGACCACTTTTTATGTATGCAAGAATTAATATACACTAACATTTAAACGTTGGTAAAAAGTCTGATAAAAAGTCTCTTATGCTCAACAAGGCTGCATTTATTTGCTAAAAAAACAATATTGTGAAATATTATTACAATTTAAAATAACTGTTTTCTGCTTTAATATATTTTAAAATGTAATTTATTTCTGTGATGCAAAGCTGAATTTTCAGCATCATTACACTTCAGTGTCACATGATCCATTAGAAATTACACTAATATGCTGATTTGCTGCTCAAGAAACATTTTACTATACATTTTTCAGGATTCTTTGATAAACAGAATAGAAATAGAACAGCATTTATTTGAAGCAGAAATCTTTTGTAATATTATAAATGTCTTGTCCAGTTCATTAAATGTCACTTTTGAATTTCATTTTTTAATATTGTTAATGCATTACTGTGCATGTTTTTTGTCTGAATAAACTAAGGTGTGAGTCTAAACTATTTCTCTGGTAATTTATAGCATGCCACAGATGGCATGGTAAAGCTTAACTTGTTTTGAAACTGGAACATTCCTTTAATGTCACTTATCACTTAAAACAATCATCTAATTACCTCATCCACTCCCTCCACCCATTTAGGCGGGAGTCTCTTCGTGACACCAATAGCGGCCTCTGGATCCAAACTGATGCCTGACACCAGAGCCATACGGTCATCGGCCAACTAACAGACAGAGAGAGAGAAATAACAGTAAACATTACAGGCGAAATGAATTTAAATACAGTAAATCATAAAATGTAGCTGTATGAGATTATTATTGGTAGCTGAAAGAATTATTGTTCAAAATATTTAATCAAAACTGAGGAGTAAATAGTGTATAGTGTTCAAATTTTGCACAAACAGACTGACTCTTTACTAAGCCCCACCTTAAAAATGGCACAGACCAATCCTACTTTATCCTACTATTGTTCCATCATATTATCAGACAAGCTCTTGCTCTTTTTTAATGAAAGTCTATGTAAGGTGTGTGTGTTTGGATGGTTTTAAAAGCAATTTAATAGGAAAACACAATAAAAGGTTGTTGAGTCATTTAAAACTGTAAAACAAGAAGAAAGGATACGACTGTCAAATGTTTAAAAAGCTCATGCTGTGGCTAAAACTGTGTTGCACTCATTCCTAAATGAACGTGCAGAACTTATGTTTTTATCGGTGGTAAATTAACATTAATTCATTCCAATGAGACATTCTGTAAAGCACATCTGAGGTAGCAACAGTAACCAAGGGGGGCGGAGCTTAGCAAAGGGATGCTAAAACATCAAGGTTACCTCATCAAACTCCTAATGTGATTGGAAGACCCCAGCGATGTCCCATCCAGTAAGAGGAGAGATAGAAGAGAAGTGGAGGAACATGAGGAGTGAAAGCAGAGGAGCCAAGACAAAAAGCAGTGATCAGCATCAAAAAGACTGACAGCAGGACTTCAGTCAAAACTTCAGTCAGGCTTCAGGACAAAAACCAGTACATGCAAATTGTTCTTAATTGCAGATTATTCCATATATATATACTAATGTGGAAGAAAGAAATACATAGATACAAAATGTATGTGCATCATATGTATTGTGGCATCATGTTGCTATAATGTTTTCAGGCATGTAAGATTTGTCCATTCCAGCCCAATAACTCCAACTGCATAATTGTGCTACTGATTCATAAATTCATTAAATAAGATATTAATTAATTATATAAGTACTTTCTGGTGTTACTGAATTCATAAGAAGCAATAAAAGATAAAGCTGGAAGATAAAACCTATTTTTAACCTAAAACAACTCACTGACATGATTACTGTAGACCTGAGCAATGCACAGCAGAAGATTCTGTCAGGACTTTGCAAGGCAGATCAAGAAGTACTCAGCTAGATCACAGAAGTGCAAACAGGCAAAAATCAACATGCAAGCAGATGGTAAGGAATGGAGCCACTACACCAGACAAAACACAAGCAGGCATGATTGATATATGATCAGAATGGCGTCCGTGCTAGTAACTTTTAGTTACTTTACACAGCTTCAAATACTGCATTACAAAATCTGTCTGTCAGGACCCAGTCAATACCCTATAAAGATATTAGACAATTTAAAAGCATGCTGGATAGCAGGCCGTCCACCAGCATCAAAGAGAAAGAAAAATGTGATGCATAGCTTATCTGTAGGAAAGATCTATGGAAGATTGGGAGACAAAACATACTGCCTTCCTCTGGAGTCTCATTTTCGAATATAAAAACATAACTAAAGCAAAGTATATATATTGAGCATCAAAGAGTCACAAAAATATTTTAGAAATGTAGCAATAAAACGCCACACTACAGTTATTATGTTTGTAAATGCATACAAATAAGGTATTATAACAGCTTAGAGACATTTAATGGAAAGTGATACATAAAGGCATAAATTATGATTTTAAAAGGATTTAATGATTTTTAAATTCCATTATATTTTGGAACTTCAATAAACAAACTTAGTGAACATATTCAAAATATCCAGAATGTATAAATATTTAATTAAAACGATTTTTGTATTATCAAATTTTCAGGAAAAAAAGCTAACCTACACTACCGTTCAAAAGGCTAGGGTCAGAATAATTTCTGAAAAAGAAAAGAATAAGTTTATTAAGCAATTATACATTAAAATGATCAAAAGTGAAAGAAAAGACTTTGATACAAAATATTTCTATTTCAAATAAATGTTGTTCTTTTGAACTCTCTATTCAAAGAATCCTGCAAAATCACAGTTTCCACAAAAACATTAAGATAATATTTAAAAATGTTTCTTGAGCAGCAAATCGGCAAATTAAAATGTTAAAATAAATAACGTTTTTTTTTGAAGGATCATGTGACACTGGAGTAATAAAAAAAATATTTTAAATTGTAATAATATTTCACAACATTTCCGTTTTACTGTATTTTTGTATCAAATAAATGCAGCCTTGGTGCACATAAGACACTTAAAAGAAAAAAAAAACCTTACCAACCCTAAACTGCTGAACGGTAGTTTCAACTTATTTTGACATTACTGTCATTTTTTTTCTAAATACTACTCGCTAATCACCATCTTTGCTTTATTATACTAATATTCATATCTGAAATAAAACACAACTGCAAAAATGTGATTGTTTCTCTTCAGATTTATACATCTATCAGCTCTTCTAGAAGTTAGCAAACAAAAGACAGTTAATATTTTCAGCACTTATTTTGGCCACAATGACAATACAAAAGCCAATTAACTTCTCTTATAATATAATGCTTAATTTTGTTCCACACACAGTATATATATACACTGAAATATACAGCTGCCTTTATATTTCAGAAAGGGGGCCATCATATTTTAGGGACCCTGGCGTCCCCAACTGCTAAACCGGTGATCTAACGTTAAACGTCCGCAAAACTAGCACGACAATCACCATCTTTTAGTAATTTCATTGCCATTCCTGTATGTTGAGGTAAATCAAAATGCAACTGTATGGAAACGGTTTGCACAGACCTGCCAGCTCCTCACACGGCAAACAACACAGCTGAGGTTTGTTGGACAACCGACAGCGCCGGTCGACATCAACAAACACCACTAGCTAGGGTTGTTGTCTAGCTAGCTCAGAATCACACACACGCGAAAACAATCAATTCAGACAATGAACGTTAGACTCACCGCAGCATTGCTACGTGTATTCAGAGTACGACGGGGGTCGTATGTACTCACTTGCTCAGCCAAAATCTGCCGGTTTTGGATTGCATTGTTCCGCATTAATAAGAAGGCATCGGTCAGTCGCCGAGTTGCCATGGCTACGCAATACAAGGCGACCGTAAAACGAAATAACTGCGAGCTGCCTCGATGGCTGTCTTTAGATTAGTTACTCAGCTCGTCGCCAAGGCAGCTGGACGGCTACTTGACTAGCGAGCTAGCCTGCAAAACGGCAGGCAGGCTCGCCCACCAACTCGAGAGTTTCCGGACAACACCGGCTCTCTTTTAGACCGAGACAGTCCTGAGTCTGTATCCTGTGAAGTACCGCAACATTACAAGACCGATAACGCAAGTTTTCAGCTTGGTTTTAGGGCGCTAATGGATCATCTCTGTGACTTCCGTGACGTGGAACACGTAAACGTGACCTCACAATGAAACTTCCGCTTTGGACAATGAATAGGCAAAAATCAGTGACGTTATTATTTATGTCGACTTTTATTTTTGAAAATGTACTATTATATTTTTCTTTTATTTTTATACTGTATCATGATATCATGATAATATAATAATAAAAATAATTATTATTTTTGAACTATACATTTCATGTACTATGGATGTCTGGTTTGTGTTTTGTTCTTTATCAATAATAAATAAATAAATAATGCGACATCAGAGATGTTATTTAGGCCTTGTATTTTTTTTGTTATTTTGAACCTTTATTTAGTAAATTATGTATAAAAGCAAAATTAGTAAATCTAAACAATGTTTCATTTTTATTTATTTATTTATTTGCACAAGTTTGCTTTGTTTATTTAGTAGCTAATATATATTAATAATAAAAAATCGAATATTTTATTTGGTAAACAGTTGAATTTATCTGAAATTCATTTTAACTGTCATTTAATTAATTTTGTCTTTTATTTCACTTTTTATTTCGTGAATATAATAATGAACATAATAATAATAAAATATCTTAAACTATCATTTTTCGTACTATGAATGGCTTTGGTCTGTAGCCTATGTTGTTCTTCGAATAGGGTAAATTTGTAAACATAAAACCTATATATTTATTAGTCAAAAGCCTTATAAATAAATGTACGATCGTGAATTATAAACCACTTTGTTCTTCAAATATGAGCATAAAATTAATTTAGCTTAAAATCAATGATAAGTGTGGCATTGTATGAGGATTTGGGGTTGTTTTTTTGTAGTATTCTTTACTGGCGGTAATTGAAGAAAAATGATATGAGAAAAGAATACTGAAGAATATAATTTTAAACTATTAGCACAAATTCTCTTTTTTTTTTTACCACAAGTTGTCGCTCCTCTACTGTTACGGCGGCTCAGAAGCGCCATAGGCATTTCCATAACCTGCATTTACGAAAATGCGTTTAACCACACAGCGGCAGTGTTTCCTACCTGTAAGATCACGCGTAGAATTTGCCACCAATGTCGTCGACGTTGATAGAGAAAAGTTCTGTGTGAACGCTGTGGACCTGTTGAAGGGATAACTATGATAAAATAGCTTTCTCCAGTGGCTGGGTGGGAAGTGACAAAGTTTGAGCATTTCTGCACTGCTGGTGCTTTTCCCGTGTGGAGCAAAAGAGGAACTTAGTCATTCATCTCACTTAACCTGACAGTGCTTAAAGCCCATCTGTGAAAACTGTAAACATGGCTAGTTGTCTCCAGTTCTATCTATCTATCTATCGATCTATCTATCTATCTATCTATCTATCTATCTGTCTATCTGTCTATCTGTCTGTCTGTCTATCTATCGTTCATTTGTGGTCACAGCATTCCCATACTTCCATTTGTGTTTGTTCATAGTTTTGATAACTTTACTATTAGTCTAAAATGTGGAAAATAGCCATAATAAAAAATCAGTAGGTGTGTCCAAAGGTTTGACTGATGGTTTGCATATAGAGAAGGAAAGAGAAAGCTTCCAGCTTCATTTTCCATGTGCTTACCAGTGTGACGTGCCAAATCTGCTGGGTTTACGTAAGACAAACCCACCCCTGTTGACCTAGCTGCTGCTGTCTATATAACTTAGAAGCATGCATCTTAGGGCGACCCTTCAAAGATGTTCTGCAGTACTGGTGAATTTATTATTGCATGCCAACTTATAAGAAGCTTGAAAAGCACCCTCCTGCCACGCTACATAAAGAACTGTGACTTCCTGCCAAACGAGCAGCAGCAGCAGCAGCCAACCCCACAGGAACATCATTTGAAGCCTCCTGTGATATGTGCGAGTGAACAGTTGGAAGCTAAACTACAATAATAAATCCAAGATTACAGAATATTCTGGAATAGAGCATACATAATAAAATATTCAATAAAATATAAAGGCCTAATAAAACAAAGTTGAGGTTGCAGAATGAGAAAAGACAGATATAACTGGAAGGTTTATATAACAGGAACATGAACAGGCTAACAGAATGTGTATTGCATATAAAAGTTCATAAGTGGAGAGTACAGTAATGTTAGAGAGGTTAACTGGGGCTATAAAGCAGACAAAACCCAGCAGTTTTTACCTCATCTGGACAGTAACAGAAAATAGAGGTTGTGACCAAGAATAACTAGCAGGGATTTCACAAAAAGAGCAGCTGTGTAACCCAAATCCCCTTCCTAAACTGTTCAGGGCACTCAATATGGGTTTCTATCATATTACACATACTATACATTACTGATTAAAGGTTTGGAGTCATTAAGATTTATTCATGTTTTTGAAAGAAGTCTCTTGTTCACCAAGGCTGCATTTATTTGATCTAAAATATAGTAAAAACGTTGTGAAAAATGGACACATATTAAAACATTTGAAATATTATTATAATTTAAAAGAACTGGTTTTATTTGAATTTTTGTTTTAAATGTAATTTATTTCTGTGATGGCAAAGCTGATTTTTAGTAGCCATTACTCTAGTTTTCAGTGTGAATAAAAGATCATATATTATAGATTAAACTACAGTAAAACATCTCTATAGCACACAGTCACCATAAACAGGATAACTTCAATATAATATTTGACAAATGTTCTAATAAAACACCAGCCTGGAATTTGCAACACATATTACTACTAATCTGACCAAATGTCAGAGTTAAACAGTATATTGTAAGAAAAAAGGATGAGACTTGATTTTACAATTTGGGAATTGACTGGATTGTGAAAAATGTATATTTCATGGCAGAACGAAGCCATTCTATCATGTTTACACAGAGCAACAGTATTTACATCTTTTGTTAAAAAATGTACTCATCTGCCACATGATATATGAATGTATCTTAATTTGAGGTCTTTTTTTGCATGTGATTAACCCTGATTAATTCAATTAATTATTCAGCATATTAATTCAATCAAAAATTTAAATTGTTGCCATCCTAAGTTAAAATTACAATTTTTTTTTCTCTAGGACTGTTTCTCCACTTCTTTGTCTTCTCACACATTTGTCTCTCCTCTATCCTCCTCTTTTTCCATCACTCAGCTACATTCTCTTGTTTTCCCCTCACAGTTCAGTTTGAGATTCTCCTCTCTGCTTCATCTTAACCTTCATGCGTACCCAAACCCTGACGGCCGTCCTCACACACACACACATTCACACAGGCCCCGGCAGCCACATTCATCATACTCTTTCGGCCCATTCATCACATCCCCCTGAGCCCCCACAGTCCTCTTAGACACAGGCATGGGGTTAGCAAACATCTTCTGGAATTTAGGGCTGTGGTTGGGTTTTTAATGTTTTACAGCGAGTCTCTCGCAAGTTCACAATTCCCCACAGCGCAGAGGAACTCACGGGGAATGGAAGAAGAACGCATGTGTACGTAATAGGAATGATGTGTGCTCAAGTGCAGAAAATCCCACAGACTGTTTACAGGGTTTTCATACTTTGTGGCTGTGAGTGATGACATTTATTTACCCTTGACTGAAGAGGAATCTCTTTGATTGTGTTCGACCAGAGCGCCTGATAAGAGTGACAGTGCCTAGCCTAGTGTTGTGCTCTGTTTGCTCTCTCACTGAACATGCCCCTCATAGATAGCAGCACTCAGGGCCATCCTTAGGGGGGTGCAACTGGTGTGGGCGCACCGGGCCCCGCGCTGGAACGGACCAAGGGGGACAAATACACCAACCACCCCCCCGAACTTCATCGCGAATGGACCGAGGGGGGCCCCGCTCCCTTCCTCGCACCGGGCCCCACATCAGCTAAGGACGGCTCTGGCAGCACCATTAGCAATAAAGCCTCTTTTTTTTTTTTTTTTAAATCTAAAGAAGGCCAGAGTGGATACAATACATAAAATGTGTCCAAAATTAATTAATACAGGTGTTTTGCACCTTATACATGTCATTTGAAAACCTGCTCATTACATAACTTACCAAAAGAAAAATGGTAACACTTTACAAAAAAGGGTTCAGATGGTTAATATACATTTTTAAATATGCTATAAATGTAAAACAACAACAACAATTATTATTATTATTATTATTAAATGAATAATATTAATTTATAGAGCTTTAAATGTTAAAATAGCAGGCTGTATGTAGATAATACCATTAACCAAGATAATAAATGCTATAAAAGTATTGTTCATGTTTATTTCTTATTATTTTAATGATTGATTTTAACGTAATGAACATTATGACGAAGCGTTTGTGAATAAGTAAATGGAAATTATTTAATGTAAATTTTAAAATGTAAATATACATAAATTCTGTTATATATGTTAAATATATTTATTATATATTTATCATGTGCATTTACTAAATGGACATTATTTTTGTGATCTTTTGTGATTTTTTATTTAACTTCAAAATGTTTTTCCTATGCAACATAACAATAACATACATAGATTTATGCACGTAATACTAAATAAATAGATAGATTTTACGTCTTTTACGTGCATAAATATCCACGACATTTGCTTGTACTCATCAGCACAAATGAGACAAGTGTCGATCGATGCTGCTAACGGTGCGCCACCCGCCGCGGCCTCTCGCAGGCAGCACCTGTCACGCAGCGGCCGGGAGCGGAGAGCGGAGCGCGGTAGACATGTGCTCCTCAAACATTCCTTCCCCAGCGGCAGCGCTCATAAATCTGCATTACCCGGACACTCAGCTCCGCCAGCATTTTTACAGGAGAAACTTTATACGAGTTATTTTTGATGGGTGTTTGTGTTATCTTTAGTGTATTGGTGGATTTGAGCTGAGCTGTCTTTCTTAAAGTGAACTCATGTATTTGTTTTGTAAACTTTTAGACACTGGCTATTTAGACACTTTGATATGAGAAGGGTTAAAAGTGATCGATGACACCATGAGGACCGAAACGAATCATGTTTCCAGAATCAGACGAAACTCAACACACCTGCCACAGCCCATGCATCACCTTAAACGGTCATCATCGTCGGGTATATATTTCCTCATTGTACAAATGATAATATTATACAGAATATTATACAAAAGTTTGGAGTCAGTAAGATTTTTTTTGAAGGAAATTAATACTTTTCTTCAAAAGCATGTGGGTAAAAGCATGGGAAAATTCAGCTTTGCATCACAGAAATAAATAACATTTAAAAATATATTCAAACAGAAAACAGTTATTTTAAATTGTAAATGTGATTTTTTTACTGTATTTTTCATCAAATAAATGCAGCCTTGGTGAGCATAAGAAACTTATTTGAAATCATACCGACTCCAAACTTTTGAATGGCAGTTTAATACAAATTATAAAATGTGTGAGATTACAATTCATCTGAGAAACAGAAACTTAAAAGCATGTGTTTCATACATATCCTAATGTATAATGTCTGTCTATGAATTTCCGAGTTTACAAGTTCATTACCCATTTTTTCTTAAATTACTATTATTTTGATCACAACGTACACTCTTAAAAATAATGGTGCTTCAAAAGGTTCTTCAAGCGATGCCATAGAAGAACCATTTTTGGTTCCACAAAGAACCATTCAGTCAAAGGTTCTTTAAAGAACCATCTCTTTCTTACCTTTTTGTAATCGGAAGAACCTTCTTTCGCCACAAAGAACCTTTTGTGATCTTCAGATGTTAAAGGTTCTTTATGGAACCATTTAGACAAAAAGGTTCTTCTATGGCATCGTGAAGCACCTTTATTTTTAAGAGTGTACAATCATTTTGCAGTTAATCATGTTCACCATTTCTACTTGAATACATGTCATTAACTGCATGATTTGTACCTGTACATTTCTGCCATATGGACTTTGACATAGTCACCACTAAATTACTCTTAATTGTAATATAGAAATATTCATTTTCTGTGAATCGTAAAGTGTATCGTGAAAAGTACTATACAAATAAACGTGAATTGAATTTGTGCCATTTTTTAATGAACATCGAATGTTAGATATTAAATGACGCCTTTTCCATAATATTTAGTTTATTTCAATAATGGCCTTAATCAGGAGGTTAAACATCAGTCCACAAATTCTTTGGGGGTCTCTTATTTTTCCATCTCTGTGCCCTCAATTCTTCAAACACCTCAGCAATAACATTCTCAGTGTCCTTTGTTTTCTTTGCTTGTCATAGGCTATTAGCTTTGATAAAACATCCATTACTTTTTTATGAGCTACTCTAGATGTTTGGGCAGGAGCTAAGGAAACCTCAAACTCTGACATGCACTGTGTCCCATAAGCTCTCACATGTGGAAAATAATGTGTTTTTTTAACCTTAAACCGCATAAACACACTTCATTGCACCAAATACACAAAATAATGTTCTTTTTAGCAAAATCATATGACCCCTTTATGTTAAACCAACACTGAAGTTTGTTCATTGTGAAAATGAAATGTATTCAGTTAAAAAGTATGAACATCGTTAAAATATGGCTAGCTGTGAAATAAGCAATATTCAGTTAGTTAAAATTATGAGATTGAAACAAAGTGGATTTAGTAATGATAAACCTGGCTGGTTATTTAAAACACATTCGGTTTATTAGTACTATTACAGGAATCTCACCTGTTTAATTTATGCATTACTGACAATTTTTTTAAATGCAATTCAAATACATAAATCTCAAATTGAGGCCTTTTTTGTTGAATATTGTGCATGGACCAAAATGACAGACTGAAATAAAGAAATAAAGTCATGTACAGTAGAGAGATATGGAAGGTATTTTCCAAGGTGAGGAAAAGTACATTAAAATTGGCTTCTTTGTATCATCACCCATCAACGTTGAAGATCAAAGGAACGAAACTGAATGTGAACACACACACACACACACACACGCACTCTTCATTAACCACAGACATACCATTTTTAATACAGGCAAGTCAAGTGAATCATCTACCAGATAAACCTTCCTATATGTACATAATATGCATTCTCGTGTGTGTACAGTGACATTCTTATATGCATGCATGCACATTCATGTGTGCTCACACACACACACACACACACACACACACACACACACACACACACACACGTTTGAATTCCGCTCTAGAAGAGGAGTCTCAGAATAAGATATTAAGTTGTCTTGCCAAACACAACAGATGTTTTGCGTGGTATGTGCAAAACGTCTGGGATTTCCATAATTTACAGTGCTGCTTGTTTTTCCTACATCTGAAAGGATCTCTCATCACTAGATTAATATACTTATCAAACTTCAGTATAAAGTAGTGTGGTTAACATGATTTAGCGTGATTATAAACCGGTATAAATACTTCAATTGAACTCAACGTTTTGAAGACACCAGGGACAAAAAGCAATATGAACATCATCAGCATGATATTTTGCTGTCAACACTACCATTCAAAAGTTTGCACTTAGTAAGTTTTTTAAAATGAATACTTTTTATTCAGAAAACAAGCATTAAATTGATCAAAAGTGACAGTAAGAACTTTTACATTGTCACAAAAATATATTTAATATAAATGCTGTTCTTTTGAACTTTCTATTCAAAGAATCCTAAAAAAAAAATCAGTTTCCACAAAAAATATTAAGCAGCACAACTGTGTTCAACATTGATATAATAATGTTTCCTGAGCAGCAAAATCTGCATATTAGAATGATTTCTGAAGGATCATGTGACACTGAAGAATGCTGAAAATTGATCTTTGCCATCACAGAAATAAATTACTGAACATTGTGAATAATTTTGTTCAGAAACAGAAATATGTTAAATAATGCGGTTAAGAATTAGGTTTTCACATATGCATTTAAAATAAACAGATTAATTAAAAGAGAAACCACAAGTCTCATCATTTTTTCTTTGCCCGTTTTTAATGTGACTGAGTTGTTTGATGTTTTTCATCAGCAGCACTTCTCTGTGATTATAAAAAATGTCTCTGAAGGAAAGTATGTGTGCAAACATCTGCTGAAGATATGGACTTCTGTGGCATGGTAATTAAAACTGATTTCTGGGTGTTTTGTGAAGCGAGAAATATCAGACACACATGCACATATTTGATAGTGATTCATGAATGATTCATTCATTGAGTAGTTCACACAACTCCAGTCCATCAATTAATGTCTTGTGTAGAGATGATCTGAGTATGAGTAAATTTTCAGCAAATTTTAATTGTTTGGGTGTACTATTCCTTTAATATATCATCCTTCCTGAATCATTTTGCATTACTGATTTTTCTTTGGATTTGCTTTACAGTCATCTTAAAGCCCTTTAAAAATTGAAATCATAGCTATAAAATCAAAACATCCATCACTGCATCCATTACTGCTATATAGAGAGGTCCTGTACGCTACTCTATATCTGTTCAACACCATTTAATTCTGTAAGGATGAGTTGAAAGGTTGTGAGCAGGAACAGACCATTAGCTGTTCTCCTTGCTACACTGAGTCTGGAATCTCGGGAATTCTACAGCCCTTGAATTCATAACAAGCAGAGAATTCTCCACTCTGGAACTGAACTTGGCTGAAGGGTCATGGGTTGTGGAGTTTTCTCTGTTAATCAAGGGCTCAAGACCGCTTTTTATACATAGTACAGTATGTAGACAAACTTTAGAGAATCCTGGGATATAGGGAGACTAGAGGGTCTTAGGCTGGCGGATCAGGCACCTGTGGGTTTGTCTGCGGGAGACTCTTCAAACCAGTGCCTCCGAAATGACCCTCCCCCCCATGTCTGACCTGCACACGGCCTGTTTGATCCGTCTCTAGTTCCCACAGTCAACAGAAGAGCTGCTCTGCTTCTATGAGGAAGATTATGGACAATGATTAACAGTTTGTTCCGCTTAGATCAGAAATACAGTAAAAAAAAAAAAAAAAAACAGTCAAAATATTAAAAAACACCAAAAATAGTAATATTGTGAAATATTATAACAATTTAAAATAATTAGATTTTAATATATTTTAAAATGTCATTTACTCCTGTGATGTCAAAGCTGAATTTTCAGCATCATTACTCCAGTCTTCAGTGTCACATGTGCTGCTTAATATTTTTGAGTAAACCATGATGCTTTTTTTTCCAGGACTGAATAGAAAGTTCAAAAGAACAGCATTTTTTAATAATAAATATCTTTAGTAACATTTTAAAGGTCTTTACTGTCACCTTTGATCAAATTAATGCGACATTGCTGAAAAAAGTACATTTTCATTAAAAAATATAATAATATTATATTCTGTATTACTATAATATGATATATATTTTTTAAAGATTTGCACTCATACTCAGGTCCCACAGGTTCATAGAAGTATTTTTGTGGCTGCTACACGCATGACCCAACATGAGAAACTCTCATTTCACTTGTTCTTGCAATGCTGTTTTTATGATTATTCCTCCAACCATTTCCAGAAGGGGAACTCCACTTAGGAGAGGTAAACCAATCCAACAAGGGAAGCCTTTCTTTTAAAGGATCACTAAATCTTGAACGTAATTCTATTCCCGTATCATTGCAGAGCATCCCTGCGGTAAGGATGTGATAGTAAATAATTATGTGCATTACATGCCGTTACACTCGGTTGTTATTTCTATACAGCACAGAGAATTGTAAACCGGCTGTTTGTCGTAAATTCAAAAAGAAAGCGAGATAAAAAAGTTATAGATGGAACTTCATGATCTTTGAGACGAGGGAGTGCTTCATAAATCATACATCACAAAGTGATGGAAATAGAATGTGTATTGTTGTAAATGGTAGCAGAGAGACTCTTTAACGAGGAAGGGATGGAGATGATAGCTTGCACTGGTGAGCATGTTGGATCGATTACTA
The DNA here is from genome assembly GCF_001515605.1 of Sinocyclocheilus anshuiensis. Classification (NCBI taxonomy): domain Eukaryota; kingdom Metazoa; phylum Chordata; class Actinopteri; order Cypriniformes; family Cyprinidae; genus Sinocyclocheilus; species Sinocyclocheilus anshuiensis. The sequence goes on along the minus strand of NW_015539892.1, from coordinate 564,119 downwards.
TGAAGATAGAATGACACCATAACCAACATGCAGTAGATGCCTCTGTTTGTCAGCATCTTTAAATCAGGCCAAGGTAACCAACATAAAGATCAATGGTCTCTCTATATGGGTGACTCTCACTAAACCGGTCCAGAACATATCTGGGTCATATTTCACCCTATATCAAAAGAAAGAAAGAAAAAGACATTATATCTTGAAATAAGAATGTATTATTGTATATGAAGCTGAATTAACCAGTTGTTATATAAAAAAAATCTAATTCTAAAAATTATATAATTGTATAATGTTAAAAGATACATGTGTGTGTGTATGTGTGTGAATTCAGGTTAATCGGGACATTTTTTCCCAGGCATATTAATGGCAAAAAGTGTCCCAATTTACCTGAATTCACCTATATATTTGATTTGCATTTATAGTGTAAAAATGTGAAAATACTGTCACAATGATTGATGTACAGTAAATTTAATGGACATAGTAAGCTGAAACAGAAGCGCAGTGACTTTACAGTTTGTATTTGAAGATTTCATAATGTAAAAATGTATTAACTATAAGTACAGGCTTCAAAATGTCTTTGATATAGATTCGATGTTTGCTGGTGCATGATAACATCCTTCCTCTGAAAGAGGATGTTTGTAGCGTCAGGGCGGAAGGGTGTGACACCGACTGTCCTTGATCCTCTCTGTGAGTAACCCTCCATTTTCATTCTTTGCCAAGCACCTGTCGGCAGGTATGAAATGAGAGCAGCGTTTTACGTGTTGCTGCAAGACTCTCAAACAGGCCATTTACCTCCCATGAACACCCAGCCTCAACCTTTTACTCTCCCTCAGTTTTTTTTAACTCTGTAGCACGCATCAAGAATTATATGTTGCTTGCAAATAAAATATTTACCAGAATACACAGCTACTTTTGAATAGTTGTCAGTGGAGAAATATGTAGATGTAATTCTGGCATCTACCAGCAGGGGCTAAATGTTGAAGTTAATCAAACCATTGAAGCCACACAGCAATTAGCCTCAGCTAATTATGGTTCTGTCTGTGAACTCTTCCACCACCCAGCACCCCTTCCACCACCCTTTTTGCTCCCTCTATAATCTGTTCAATTAAAACCAACAGACTGCTGGAGGACTTCAAGAGGAATACCACAGTCATGGGACATTTCTGTTTCAACAGATACATTTCTGTGAGTAATTAAAGAAACATTCTCAACATAAGCAGCATGGTTGATCACAATCACTAATACAACTTACCCATGTAAATATCCCATATACCCATGTTTGTTAACCCTGGGTGGGCAAAAAAATTATACATTATCTGGCCTTCTGCTTTAGAAGGAGATTCAGGCATATTAAAGGGGTCATATGATGCTGCTAAAAAGAACATTATTTTGTGTATTTGGTGTAATGAAATGTGTTTATGCAGTTTAAAGTTAAAAAAACACATTATTTTCCACATACTGTACATTATTGTTTCTCCTCTATGCCCCGCCTTTTTGAAACGCGTCGATTTTTAC
>NW_015539892.1:545587-562023 GCF_001515605.1 Sinocyclocheilus anshuiensis | reverse complement strand
CACACACACACACACACACACACACACACACACACACACACACGTACAGTAATATCTATGGTGTCAAAATCTGTAGGGCTCATGTTACAGGCCACATAGAATTCCTGCTTCATTCTGGCTCTTAGGACAAGTGGGAATGTAGTTATGTCAACAGACGTGTCTTTAACGGACATCTGACAGCACATATATGGCACAAAAAGAGTCATTTGGGAATTCTGGAAAAGGAAACAACTTTAAGACCATGCCTAAATCAAGGAGGTCTATAACCTCAACCAGCCAAACTTTGAACTAAAACAGGTTCTTTAAGCAGCAGTTTTTATGTACAGGTTAAAACTAATCAAGAACAAATGCTTTGAAACAATATTACAGTCATAATCTAATTCTCAAATCCCATAACATATATGTTCAGTTTTAGATAATGGTGTCTGAACTGGAGGTCATTAATTAATCAGCCAGTGGTATGTTAATCTTTGTATCTGCAGAACGCATTGATATCTCCAGTTTTGTAGATGCAGTGAGAAGTGATGTGCTGGAGATACATTCCTCTGCTGATAAGAGATGTGTTTTGAGGTTTCTTTAACACAACAATCGAGGTCTGTTTGGGGTAGCTGGTCTCAGATCAGTGCACGATGAAGTGTTGAGAGTGAGATGCTTAGCATATCAAGCCACACTCATGTCACGAACCGCTAGCAGACGAGAGAGCCGCTGATTTAAGAACAGGCTAATCTTCTCAGCCTCCTGGCAACAAGTCTTATCACTAGCAAATGTTAGATAGAAAGAGTGAAAGGACGAAAGACACAAAGAAGAGTCAGAGCAAGCAAACATGCCACAGGGGTTTGTATTTTCCAGGCGTTTGCTCACAGATATACAGAGATTAATGATAAAGTCAAGGATCTCGGGTTTTACTTTTCGCGTGTTCTCACTTGGGGAATGTCTTTGAGCCAAAATCAGGAAACTCCAACATAATAAGAAATGTGTTGTGAGTAGAGCGTTCAAAAACATTTCCATTTTTCCATTCTGCTAATCCCGTATTATTACAGAAATCTTATGTTCTTGCAGAAAATATGTCCATCACCTCCAATGCTTGCCAAGAAAATCTCCTTAATAATAAGTTGTAATAATAAATAAGTTGTAGTAATAAGTCTTAATAACTTGAAAAAATAATGAAAGCATAAGTTATGAAAACCTTTCGACTTTTTCTGTTTTATTAAACAATGAATTCATTGTAATTAAGGATGTAACAACATTAAAATTCAATTATTTTCTTCTTATGCCCATTAACCATGTTTTTAACATTATTTCTGTATTAAAAATAAATGATATACTATTTAGTCTACATTAAAAATGAAACACTATAAACTAAAATCAGTTGTTTTAAATTCAGTGAAAGTAAATTTAGGAATCACAACATTATTATGTATAGTATGAAACATATATATTATAATATATTGTAATTATATAACAAATTAAGATTGCATTTAACAGCACCAAAATATTTTTAGTCTTTTTAATATTTAGTCCTTTATGGAGACAAAGGCAATTTAAATGTGAAAATAGAGAAAATTAACATGCACAATTAAATATCCAATACTGGCTGCTACAGAATAAAACTCAAAATATCAGATAATAGACAAAATAGTACACATATACGCTGACATCCATAATTGTAGTAGAGATATGCTGCATTCATAATTGTACATATTTTGTTAAAGAAAGCAACTACATTTAGGTAAAAAAATATTAACCAGCACTGCATAGCAATGAGTGAAAAAAAAAAAACACTCAAAACATCTTAGTAGCCTCATAGCAACACCCTGGCAATATCTGTAATAATTATTTTTCTGCCTCACACACACAATATCGGATGAAGGCGGAAAGTGACTACATTTAAGTAAAAAACTACACACACACTCAAAACCAGTGCTGTGTAGTAACTGATTGCATGTAGTCTAAATTCTGTAATCATAATTCCAAAAATTAAGTACTTGTGATTTGAATATAATACATTTTGAAATACTTGTAATTAGACTACAGTTACTTTTTTTCTGGATTAATTTGGGTCAGAGTTAGAGGCCAAAAGAATCTGGGTAATATGGGGAATTTGTGAAATAGCCCAACATCATTATTTGTTATTTATTTTAGTGTCTGGATCATTGAAAGCCGCAGCTGTTGTCAGACTAACCTCCGGAAGAAAAAGAGGAGTCCTGCTGGCAGCACTGCACTAATGAGCCTAGTCAGCTGGCTAATGTATCTTCCATGTGGCATCGGAACAGGAATTTAAATATTCCAGACTATGACTGTGTGGAATTCTGGATGAAAGAGGGGCAACATTGCCGGGATGCTTCCCAAGTTGCTCTGCTCTGACTTGTTTGGGCATCTGTTGTGCTCTGAATATGTAAAAAAGACATGCAGATAAACATCAGTGCAGATAGAGAAAGGCTAAAAGTGGTGTATCAGAAGAGCAAAGGCAAAATCTGCTCTGTCCAAGACCACCACTGAGGGAATCCATAGCAGGAGGTCCAAATACCCACAAGGCAACTTCTCGCCGTCTAGAAATAAACACTATTAAATGTAAATAGACAGAAAAGCAAACTGTTGACACAAGTATTTCAATTAACAACCAAAGAGCAAACATGCTAAAGCTAACCGTTTTAACCACAGTCACAGCTTGTTTGAATATTGAAAAGTCAACCGTGGGTGTAATGCAAGGATATTTACGAGTCATTAAGCAGACTATATATAGTCTAAATGTCCTGTACGTGTTTTAGGGTTAGTTCTTGTGAAGGGGTTGCCTTAGAAAAATAAGGGACGCTCTCTTTTCTATAAATCACATATGCATTTGAGATTGATGCCTGCAGCTAAAAAAAACAATCACTCCTTGACTGAATTGCTGAAATGCATTTGAGATGCAATCACTTTGATTTCAGCTTAATGACATACTACTTCACTGCATCAGTTTTAAAAATAATAATAATAATAATATTAATATCATACTGAATTTAGCTTTAGCATTCTTAATTTAGCTTCATATTTTCTTCCATGTACAGTAGATAGTTTTATATTATGGAAATAAATAAAATGTTTTAAGCTTTATGTGTAAAGCTTCTTTTTATAATGAAAAAATTAGTCCTTGGGATGCTAATGGGATGATTCTGTATACACTCTTAAAAATAAAGATTACAAGAGAGGGTTTTCATATCGATGCAACAGAATAATCATTTTGGGTTCCCTAAAGAATCTTTTTGTTAAAGTACCATTTTTTGTGAAGAAGTGTGAAGAATATTTTAATAATTTAAAGAACCTTTTCTATTCTAAAGAAACTTTTGTACAATGGAAATGTTCCATTAATCTCAAAAGTTCTTCATGCAACCATATGCCAATAAAGAATCTTTATTTTTACAAGTGTAAGGAATGCTTGGCAACCCTATCGGTGTGCGTTTGCGTTAAAAGTGCTTCAGACACGGGTCACGACGAGGCATTCCCCATAGCGACCCCTAGAGGACGCAGTGTCTCGTTCCCTACTCAGGGAACCATGGTTACATAAGTAACCTGAGACGTTTTTGTGTCAGTGTGCATTTGCAGTCACCCAGCTGCCCGATAGCATGCAGGGATGCGAATGTGTGATGATTAGAGAGTGGATCTTATCTTATGCACAGGGGCACAATTCTGCTTTTGTTCCATGCCAGAACCCCTTCTCGCCCACCTGGGCTGGGCTGGACCTCCTGAAGCTTGGACGACCGCCACGTGTTAGACTTCACTGGTTTGGAACCGCTGCGGCATCTCTGGTTTAAACTGAGGAAGCGAGGGGGGAAAAATACTCTTTCATATCTCAAAGCACCAAGACAGAATTACGTACCAAGCCAGCACACACACTAAAGCCACATCTCCACATGATCAAACAGATGACTGATTGCACAGGCCTCAGGGGAACGAGAGAAAGGGGGGATAAAGAATGAAATGGGTGGTGGTTTTCCAAAGAAGCTTTGCACCTCTATGACATCAAATCTGTGTGTAAGAGTGTGTGACAAAGAAGGCAGCGAGACAGAAAGGTTTTGATTAGAGAGCTGTTTGTGGTTTTGGGTGCACGGGTGTGTTAGATTGGAAGCTGCTGCCATTATATGGAAAGCAATGTGAAGGGAAAAGTCAGAAAGAGAACGGAAAAAGGAACAAGTCAGAGAATATGTCCATAAATGTGTGTAGAAACTAAACAGGTCCTGTGGGGGGCGGTGTAACCATATCTTGGGAATATGATGTAAAACTTATCATCTTCTTTCATGTGAGCTAAATAGCAGTTTCTTCCTAATACAATAAATGATTAAAGGTGAAGTATGTAATTTGGCGCCACTATTGTTACCAAACTAAATTGCAGAAATAATGATTGTTTTTAAACAGGTTTCCCAAACACTCTGTCTCCCATTGGTTGGGCAAACAGATTCATGCTAATGGTTGAGTTGCATTTTTAGGCGTGCCTTGGTATTCAAACCAAAAGAGCAATGTTTTAATAGTGCCAAAGACACTTGTTGGGAGTTTTAATTTGGTTTTGCATATTAAGTTGGGATAGAAGAACATATTTTATCATCTTTAACTATTTGTTATTTATAAGTGCTGAAAATAACAATAAACTGTATTAAATAACTATATGAATAAACTGAAATAACTCAATTCCACAATGGAAATGTGAAACACTGAGTTTGTGCAGCTTGTCTGGCAATTAGACACTGGATTTTATCATCACAGCAAACCACAAGTGGTGAAACTTAGCAACATGGTCTGGCGCTCCTCAGGGTTATGTCCGCAGTCTAACTCTGTTCTCACTCGTCACTTCTTTACTGCAACAAACACTACTAAATGAATGACTGATCGACACAGCAGTCACAAACAGTTATGAGTCTGTGGCCAAATATGACATCACAGAAGGCTTAACAAGAATTCAGATTCAGAGTTAATGAGTTCACATGCCAGTTCTTATTGCAAAAAGATTTTGGGTTTAGTGAGTTACAGATTTAATTTACCTTACCTAGCCCATAAAAACACTAATCAGTCCAATTTCTATGCATCTCTGAATCCAAACATATAAGTTAATTATTCAACTTGAACTCGTAACACAGAATCCAAACCAGAATCCAAAATAGTGAGTCATAAACTCTTCAAAAGTGTTGGGTAAGTTACTCAAAAAAAGTAATCCACTGCAAATGACTAATTACTACTTTAAAATTGCAATTTAATTACATTACTGCATTTAAAAAGTAATCAGATTACTAATTACTTTCAAGTTTACTTTTCAAGTTATCAAACCTAAAAAAATACACTACAAAGTGAAACTCATAGTTCTTTCAGTAATTTAATATTGTCTGAAAAATTACATAAGTATCAAAAAAAGCAACTTGCATTTTTTTCCTGTTAACAGTGAAAAGAACTTAAAATGTTCCGTCATTTTTTATCGTACAGTTAAGAATAATGCATCATTTGAAACTGTAAATGGTTTACTTTTATTTGTGCACACTCACAATATCAAAAAAATATTGTGCTTTTGTAAAATAAAGAAAACAAACAGGGTGTGCTTTCAGCCGTCTCAGTCTTCGCAAACTTCTTTCTGAAACGCGCCACAAAAATGAACCAAAACTCAGCGAATGAATAAAGTCTTTTCAAAAACAAATATTCTCTGATAAAGTAATCCATATGAAACCAACGCGAGGTCTAGTTTTACCCGTCTGAGCTCATTATCTGTAATGTGATCACGCCCACGCGCAGCGTGTGCTATTCATACTCCTATCATCCACGTGAGATGCGTGAACATGTAAACGCCCACATCACCTCCGTAAACAAAGCCTGAAGATTCATCAAGTTTAGCAAGGATACTTTTAGTTTCTAGAAGAAGACGTGCTGAGAGGAATAAGCTTTGTGTTTACCTCAGAAGAAGAACGCGATGCAATGCGCGGCTTGATCCGGCGGAGGAGATCATTCTGATGAGCAAGTCATTTATTCTTACTTATTTTAGTGTTATCGTGACATAAACTTGTATGCATTTTACTAGTTGGACTTTTCCCAAAATATAAGGCCAGACTAAAATATGTGAAATCGAGTGCAACATTTTTTAAATATGATAGGCAACCTTTCATTGCATCTAAATGCTGTACAACTCATCTGCATTTTTGCTTGCATTCTCCGGTGATTCATTAAAGGGCATACTGACGCACAAAACATGATTTTAAAATGCATTTAGCCTACTTCATATTTTTTTCTTAACACTGCATTTGTAACTTAAGTAACTAATTTTATTGACATTAGTAACTGTAATCAAATTACATACATTTAAAATGTAATGCATTACATTACTGCATTATCAGGAAATGTAATTAGAATACAGTAGCGCGTTACTGTATAATGCGTAATACCGAACTCTGCTCTTCAATGCATTGGCTGCAGCATCGAAGCACAAAGTACCAGTTTCAAGGCGTTCTCACCAGCACATTAAACACCATTAATGTCTGACTAAGCTTGTACTCATATTTTACCTTACACGCATGAAATCCATTTAATATATCATTAGAGTAGATATTTTATATTATTTATAGCTGGTATTTTTAATGCTATCTAGGGTCATATGTCATATATTTACAAATTTATTTTGTTGGACTGTACATCCACTGTGTTATCTCTATTGTATTGCATTTCAAAATCATAGCAGCTGGCAGTGTCAAGTTATAATTTCAATATACATAAACTTTTTTTCTCAGATGGCACCGTGCCATGGCTTTTTAACACCAACTATGCCCATATTATATGTGCATATGAGGTAAAAGGGAGAAAAGATTTAAAGCATTACAAAGTTTTGTAGGAAACCTTCTGCTTACCTTGCATCTGTCAAACTGTGTTTATATATAGGTGTGTGTGTGTTTGATTAACACATTTATGTTTAATCTAATGTTGCGGGCAGGTTTCTCAACTTGCTGGCTTTGATTGTGCCCTTTTGCACCTTACCCTGAGTGCTCCCCAGAGGGTTAATGCTGGGAGGTTACAAGTTCCCTCCTCTTTTCTCTCCCTCCCTCCCTCTCACACTCCCGCTCCACTCTCTTGCTCCTCTCAGCTGAGCAACCCAAAGACAGACTCTTACAAGCACCACACAGGTTTAACATCACCAGAGAGAGCACAGAATCAACAAGGGACGGACTTTCAAGCACCTTCAAGAAAGGAGATCTTGCACACTCAATGAGTCCTACCATGAATGGAAAACTTCACGTTTGAAGATGAAACTTGGATTAAGTGGATTAAATTTATCTGCATAACTGATAATATCTCATCTGACACGCTCTCATTGACGCAAACATCCAGGAGAGGAGCATTTTCAAAGCTTTTTCTTTTTAACCCTACATATATTTTAAAGTGATTTGGAGACTGTAAGTACCTGATCATGGCTGAGGAGAGACTTATTCACAGGTTGAAGACAACTTGGATGGTATTTCTCATGCAAGGTTCGTTAACTTATTGTCTTTTACCCTCTTTCGCTCTGACGTTCTAAATTAAGCAAATGGTTTTACCCATTTCAAGACACCATTTAAAATACTGGTAAATATTTTATTAAAAAAAAAATCATGAAACTGCATGATTATACACCTGATACTTTTGAATCATAAAATGTTTTTTATATTGTGATGCCAGTAAAAAAGCTTTTGAAGTCATACAAAGAGCTTTTTATTCTCTAGTTCTTTAGAAAACAAACTGGTCCTGGTTATTTTGAATGTCTCTCTTATCTGACACATGTCTTGGAGCCTTTACTAATGAGTTAATGATATAAATCAGGTTTGTTAAATAAGCGAGACATCCTAAATGTGCAGTGCTTCAGAACGGGGACTGAGAACCACTGTTGTAAAGAAACCAAATATGCTTAATCTGAAAAAGCTACAATGCAACTGCATTAACTTGATTAATCCAAAAGCACCATAGCAACTCAACAAATACAGCCAAAAATCTAAGAAAAGTGTTCTTTGCTGAACCTGAAGATCCTTTATTTTTTTATCATATTAGTACAGCCTAGATCTGGATTTGTCACAGATCCAAACAGGCAAAACAATCATAAATCAGAAACATATGATTACGCTTTATGGCTCATCTAAATGAATGAATCTTATGTGTTATGGTATTAGTGTAAATGTAAATAATCAAAAATATGAAATATGAGAATCTTAAGTATAAGCTTAAAGTATGGCTTATTGTTAATGTGTGAAAGTATAAGAGTAGCCAAGCAAAACTCCTACATTATCGAGACCAACCAGTCTGAGCATTTTCTATTGTATCAAAGTATTTTACTGCGCTTATTTTTCCGTCTGGATTTCACAAGAGTAATTAGGATCTAAAGGATGACAAACAGCTCTCAAGGAAAGGTTCAGCTAAAGTTTTGGAGCTTTAATTAACCTTAATAAAACATGACAAAACTAAACTTGTCCTTAAATTGTTAAAAGAAACTTTAACATCTTTTCTGAATACTTAAGATGTAGTTCATTCCTTGCTGTTGATTTCAATGCTGATGTTGGTGGGACATTTGTGCATGCGTAAAACATACGGTGGGGTACAAAAGTCTTGAAAATGCTCCTGGTTTGCATGCAAAAGATCTAATCAAACTATGAATTTAGAATGAAAATGTTGAAATTCACAATTTTGAAGCCCATACTCTTAAAAAAATAAAGTTCTTTACAGCACCTTCTTATCAACTACTCTATATTCGCTGTGTATGGTCTACAAAGTTCTTTGGAGATGAAAAATGTTTTGATGTTACATTTATAGGTTCTTCAGATCAGCATATCAGTTTCTGGTTTCTTTAAAGCACAACACAGATGGTTTTCTAAAGAAATACAGAATAAAAGTCAGCTCAAGGAACTTTAAAGGGGTCCTATTATGCTTTTTCACTTTTTCAACTTTAGTTAGTCTGTAATGTTGCTGTTTGAGTATAAAAAAGATCTGCAAAGTTACAAAGCTCAAAGTCCAATTCAAAAAGAGATATTTTATTTAACAGAAATCACTTTTCAAAAACTACAACGAACGACTCGTTTGGACTACAACGCATATTTCCCGGGATTTGTGATATCACAAATATACCACGAATGGGACGAGACCTGGTTGAGCTGCACTAGAGAAGGCAACGAGCCAATCACAGCACACACTGGCCCAGCTAACCAATCACAGCACACACTGGCCCAGCTAACCAATCACAGCACATTTCGTATTTAATTCGTAATGCCTTTATTTTATACAGGAACTATTCGTGCCGTTCATGCCAGACTGGGGAGAGAGGTGTTGTAATAATGTAAAATATGTGAAAAATAATGTTTTTCGAACAACCTAATATGAGAGCCTGTTCTAGTACACGCCCAAAACAAAATCAAGACTTTGTAAAATAGCATAATAGGACCCCTTTAAAAGGTTCTCAGATGGCATAAGGTTATAACTTTAATTTTTAAGAGTGCACAAGTAACAGAAATTTGGCTTGTTCTTGAAAATCAATCAAGTCAGTCAGGATAAGTTTAAAGAGCTTTAAATATAAATGGCAAAGAGTTTGGCTCGACACTGTGGTCTTACTCTCACCTTTCCCCATGCACTGCTCTTTTCACCTGTCAGTCTCCTCCACTGGCCCCGGACCCCTGTTTTTGTTCCAGGCTCTTTTAAAGTTAGCAGGGGTGTAGAGGAGGCCATTGTTTCCCGTGAAAGCAGATCACAGCCACGGAACTAATGCCACCATTAAAATAATGATTAGAGTAACAGGCCAGCGCCATTAACGACCCCTTCTGTTCGTATGCCATTTAGTGGCTGTTTTTCTTCTACGCTCTCGTTCCTTTCAGCCAGGGATGGTTAGGGTGATGAAGAAAGCAATAGGCTTCTGTTCTCACTATCAGGCCGCCTACAGAATGACAGAGAGAAGGAAAGACTGGCGCAATTACACCCGCCCCCCAAGGACTCATGGCAGTTACCCATGACCTCAGAGGTCAGTATGTGTGCATTTATGTGCCTGTACTTTATCTTTTCTTACAAAACATGGGCTTCTTTCATAAAACAGCAGAAGTAGATCTGCGAAAATGATTTATATCATGCCCATGTGCTTGAGTAATCTGCCAAAACAGATACTAAATGCAACACTTTATTGTAGTTGGCGGTTACACTTTGTCTACTTTGATTTAAAGTGGAAAATTATTTAACACAAGGTGATTTTACAAGAAGTTATGCCTCAACATTGATTAAAAAAAGCATGAAGGCTTTCCAGTATTAGGAATCGCCACCAAAATGTGTTCCAGCTGTTCAGCATTGTCTTTTCCTCTCCATTCCACCATTTTTAGAAATATGTCTGCTTTGAGATTCATGAGTAATATTCATAAGCAGACGACATGAGAGAAAGCCTGTCAGCCATTTATAGATAAAAGGAGGCCCAGTGCTTGTCAGAGAGACTTTGACTGATGCACAACACTTCAAAATCATCAATCAGCTAGGAGCAACAGATCACACCAGTTACTAACTGTCCCGTTAACTGATTTGGTTTGTGGTCAGCAGCGGGCTGGATTACTGCATCTATGGTTGACTAATGTTGGTGATGTATTGAAAAAAATATATATATATGTATATTCAGTTTTCACATTTTGACATAAAATAAGCCCATATACATGATATGTATAATATACAATTCTATTTAAGAGTTTGAGGTCAGTAAGATTTTTTAAATACGTTTATATAGCAGGGATGCATTACATTTATCAAAAGCTACAGGTAAGACATTTATAAAGTTACAAATAACTTCTATTTCAAATAAATGAATTGTCAAAAAAATCCCGACAAAATTTGATCACTGTTTCCACAGAAATATTAAGCAACAGAACTGTGTTCAACATTGATAATAATACAAAAGTTTATTGAGCAGTTAATCAGCATATTAGAATGATTTCTGAAGGATCATGTGACGCTGAAGACTGGAGTAATGATGCTGAAAATTCAGCTTTGCATCACAGAAATAAATTACATTTTAAAATATATTAAAATAGAAAACTGTTGTTTTAAACTGTAATAATATTTCATAATATCACTGTTTGTACTGTATTTTTGATCAAATAACTGAAGCCTTTGCGAGCATTAGAGACGTCTTCAAAAAACATTTTTTATAAAAAAAAAATCATACCATCATACATGTCAAAGTGATATAAGATGATATTATTGAATATCACTGAAATATTGCATTTTTTATTAGGATGCAAATTGGCATGACACCCACTGAAGTTAAAGTTAGTGTAACATAATCCCACTTATTTTAAGATATAGCGAAAGTTGTGTTAGGCAGATCAAGGTCAGAATTTGAGGGATGTGTATAAGTATTACTGTATTGTGCTTGTTGTTTTGTTCTTATGTTTATCTGTGATTATGATTACCTGCCAAGGGACCGCGGATGAAAACTAGCCATTGGCTAAATTCAGTACAATGCATGAAATGGAAACATTTATGTTAAAATTGTACATGGTCCCTTTTCAAACAAAATTTTAATAATAATAATAATAATTTAATAAGGTTAACTGCATTTGTTCCATAATTTGCTTTAACACTCAATTGATAACCAAATACTAGTTGTTTTTGGTTAGGTTAGCGAGATATTGCGTTAACTAGATGCAAATACCTAACAGAACTCAAAAGAATTACGGTTAAGTTACTCAGGAGTTCTGCTGGTTAGTCACTATCAGTGATGTTGAGTTAACCCTAGGGGTAACCGTTAGTTTGCGGGAGAAACTTTCTCATAATCCCTTATTTAAATGAAAACAACTGCTGGATTAAGCAGGTTTAAAGTTCATGAAAAAACAACAATGCTGCAGAATTATAAGGAAACTGAGTGGAGTGAGAAGGATTCTGGGGAAAAAAGCAGACATACACCCACCTTTTTTTACTTGGAGATAAAACTGCTCTGTACACAAATCATATTCACATTCACTTACACGCATCGACAGACAAACATATTCTCCTACTCTTTTCATAAACATATGCACATGAACATAAGCGTTCACACACCTTTGTTGCCCCTAGCGCTCATATGCATGCACACACATGCAGTCTCGACGCTCTATATGAAACTTGACCTTTCTGTAACTGTACTTCATCAGACAAAAAGAGTGTGACAGAGGGAGAGGGAGCGAGGAATCTGAGCTCTATCCAAAGTAAATGAGGTGTAAATGGGCGTTTTTTCATCAGGGAGCCGTTATCAAAGCAGGGGCCGGTGGGAGAGAGAGGCGGACGGTTGGCACAAAGGCAGGTAAACTCTGAAATGGGGCCATTTCATGCATTTGGCTGTACTGTAGTATAGTGATGATGGTATTAGATGGTGATAGTATTGTGCTTAAGATATATGCAGTGGTTCTGAATCATTACTATATTCATATACGATGATATATACTGTATAGTATGATTCAAAACTCTCAGAACACTCAGAAAATCTTTTTTTTTTTTTTACTTAAACATGGAAATAAATTAAGGTTTAGTGCCTGTTTTAATCGAAGCAAATACTATACAAGTGGCTTAAATACAATAAAGATATGAAATATTATAATTATTATATAATTCGTAAATCTAAATTTTCAGTTTGACTTTTCAAACTATTACTCTATAAAATGTATAAAATGAAAAAAATTATTCAAAATAGAATCATTTTCACTTACGCTAGGTTGCCAACATTTCTCATTTTCATTTTGATTATGTTGAAGTGCTGAATAAACTAAAACTATAAACTAAAGCGTAATAAAAAAAATACATAAACATGTTTTTTTAAAACATCAACATAAGAATAATAATGATGACAAAAACACAACAAAATTACTTGAACCTTAACTATAATTAAAATGAAAACAACAAAAAATGCTGGGTTAAATATAACCCAGCGCTGGGTTATATTTAACCCAACATTTTTTAGAGTGAATAATATATAAAAACAAAAATTTTAAATGAAAACTGACAAAACATAAAATGATTTCAAAATATTAACAAAAATGAATTTAATTAATATAATAGTTTATCACTGATATTAAAATAACACTGGTTTGATGTGAATGAAAATAAGGCCTTACAGTCCGTTCAATGTTTTAAGGTTCGTTGGCACATATAATATTCACAACTGGACTTTTTTTGTCCTCTGGAATGACATGTTTTTAATGTTTTATTGAATGTGTATTCAAAATTGAACTTGCGTCTCTCACAGTCTTATTTTCATTCACGTTAAATAGGCAACGGCAAATGGCAGGAGGAATGGTGGTAGAGAGGAAAGGGGACATTTTATGTTTGGCCACTCTTCAGTAATGACGCATTGGGGGTGAGAGAGAAGCTGTCCAAATTGAAATGACAAATAAAAACAAATACATGAAACCAGTCGGAGGTACTTTTGCTAGCCTCACTTCTTCAATAAATCAATGTCTCCAGTGTGTGTGTGTTTGTGTCTCGGGGTGTTGAATGGTTGGAATATTAGAACAGGTAGTTTACTTTGGCTCACACTAAAGGGAATTGCCTGCAAGCAAAGAGACCACACACACATTCTACCACAGCGCCCTCTGCTGCTCAATGTCATGTACTGCCGCTTTGACTAGGACACATGGGCGCTTCTATGGGAGGAAGAGAGAGTGAGGATCTTGCTGTGATATCCTCACAAAACTTACACCGTGTCTATACTTAGAGCTAGTCATATAACGCAACAACACCACAGCGCTCCCATTAACCAATTAAAGGGGCGTTTTACACACACACACACACACACACACACACACACACGTTGAAAACACACACACACACACACACACACACACACACACACACACACACACACACACACACACACACACACACACACACACACACACACACACACACACACACACACACTCCTGCTTCAGAGGTTTTGCAACAGGCAACCAATCCTAAACCTAAAGAGTGCCTGTCTCATTAAATATTCATGAGCTTTGAGAGGAGATAAAATGTCGAACAGTGGCCATTTCTGGCAAACGCAAATATATTTTAGAAAATGTTACCGTCTTAAAATCTGACTACCCATAGTAAAGTATTAAATTTTGAAATATGCCATGAACTATGGTTGAAAATGACCCTGGGTTAACAATTTCAATTGTGAAAAGCCCAGAAGCTAGCCTATATAAATGTGTATGTTGTCCAAGTGATCCACATGCAGATAGACAGTAACATAAAACAGGCCTGCATTGAAGAAAAAAACATACAGGAGAAACTCGGCTTGATTAGAGGCTGCTGAACCATCGAAACAACCATAAACAGGCGGCTGAAAAGCACATGCTAACTCTATCTAACATTATCACTTTCTTGTGATCATGAGCAACAAGTCGGCTTTCACACTGGCTCCATATTGGGGAAAAAAAAACTTAAAAAAGCAGAGCCTGGATCCCTCCCAAACAGCATAAGGAAATAATTCCCTTCTTTAGGGCAAACAGCTAGACTCAGCCTGACGTGCAATTATGCAATCAGAGAAATTCTAGGGCTACAGTTAACAAATGGGAATAAAAGCTTTTCTGTTAAGAGATTCTCTGAGAGCAGGTTTTATCTGATTAGAAGTTCCATCGAACTGATTTATAAACTTTGTAAGATACCGTTCAGTATTTTTAATTTTTTTTTGGAAGAAATTTTTCTCTTTTTTCAGCAAGGAAAAACAAAATGATCAAAAGTGACAGTAAAGACATAATGTTACAAAAGATTTCTATCTCAAATAAATGATTCATTAAAGAAATAAAATAAAAAAATCACGGTTTTCAACACTGATAAGAATAAGAAATGTTTCTTGAGAAGCAAATCAGCATAGAATAATTTCTGAAGGATCATGTGACACCGAAGAATGAAGTAATGATGCTGAAAATTCAGCTTTGCCTTACAGGATTAAATTACATTTTAATATGTATTAAAACAGAGTTATTTTAAATTGTAATGATATTTCACAATATTACTGATTTTAATGTATTTTTTAATCAAATAAATGCAGCCTTGGTGAGCACAAGAGACTTCTTTCAAAAACATACCGTCCCCAAACTTTTGAATGGTAGTGTATATTAAAATTATAATAATTTATTTATTTTTTTTAAAATAATTTGTACATCACCGTTTTTTTTTTTTTGACAGTAATAGAATAATAAAAATGAGAAAATGAGAATTACAAACAATTTACATTTAAAACCTCTCACCTCTAATTCATCATTAAAGTGTTCTGGGGAGAAATGCACTTAATTGTTATGAAAATAAACTGCCACAATACAACTAATTGTCCTAAAACTGGCTTCATGATTTGAGGGTGAAATGAGACTTGGACATGTAATTCAACCTGTTTGTATTTGGAATAATTATTTGACATTTGGCACAGGAGTAAAGGAAGTCCCAAATAAAGCTGTTTCTCTCCATCCCACACTTCTCTTTGGAGCAAGTTGTTTTTGTGTCCATGTACAGTAAAACACTTCTCAGCATGCAACTTTGCAAAGTTCTCCCTCTGCTAATCAGGTTTACTACACCATATATCTGCAATGTTCGTACTCAAGGACAGCTCTGTGGTGAGGCCAACGGCAAGGAGATTTACCGATCAAACAAAGATGCCCAGTGCCATGTTGACAAATCTCACTCCTCATGAGCTGGAACCATGTTTGCTTTTCTGACTGTTTAAAAAAATTGTCAAAAATTGTTGTTTTCATTGGCCAGCGCCACATATCCCTTCCCATTCCCTTGAAGATGGTGTCTGATTGAAGTGAAATGCCAAACCTCTGGCCTCGCGTCCCTCACCACAAATCATGGTCAGAGCAGGATTGGGATCTATATATGGCTCTAATAGACCACATCACGTTTCATTACACGGAAAATTACAGAAATGCAAAATCCTTCAACCACTTCCAGTTCAGCAGAATCCTGTTTATGGACCGTAAAAGACCATGAAGTGGAGGTACCAAAGCTTTTTGAAGAGGTTTTGTAAAGGTTTAATTTATTTGGAAATGTGGCAACAGAGTCATGAAAAGAGATTAGCACATTATTTCAAACTTAGACCTTCTGGAACAATTTCAGTGAAGCCTTTTGGATTTAATATATTGGCAACTCTTACAAGCAACAGCAATCCACATAAACTGTTAATTAGGACTAGCTTCAAGTTTATGAACACTTTTAGGAAATATTTTTATTAAAAACATTAACATACAGAAACTTTTTAGGATTTAAATGATCATTTTTTTAATACAAATATTTTCTTTTTTCAATACAATTTATACACATGTATGTGTACTGTAATTCACTAACTTCAATGATGAAAAAGAAAACAAACACTTACCCAAAAATGAAAATTTGCTGAATATTTACTCAACCTCAGACCATTCAAGATGTAGATGAGTTTGTTTCTTTATTTTATCAGCTGTATATATATATTATTATATATTTATCTATTA
>NW_015539892.1:520049-545290 GCF_001515605.1 Sinocyclocheilus anshuiensis | reverse complement strand
AAATAATTTGTACATCACCGTTTTTTTTTTTTTGACAGTAATAGAATAATAAAAATGAGAAAATGAGAATTACAAACAATTTACATTTAAAACCTCTCACCTCTAATTCATCATTAAAGTGTTCTGGGGAGAAATGCACTTAATTGTTATGAAAATAAACTGCCACAATACAACTAATTGTCCTAAAACTGGCTTCATGATTTGAGGGTGAAATGAGACTTGGACATGTAATTCAACCTGTTTGTATTTGGAATAATTATTTGACATTTGGCACAGGAGTAAAGGAAGTCCCAAATAAAGCTGTTTCTCTCCATCCCACACTTCTCTTTGGAGCAAGTTGTTTTTGTGTCCATGTACAGTAAAACACTTCTCAGCATGCAACTTTGCAAAGTTCTCCCTCTGCTAATCAGGTTTACTACACCATATATCTGCAATGTTCGTACTCAAGGACAGCTCTGTGGTGAGGCCAACGGCAAGGAGATTTACCGATCAAACAAAGATGCCCAGTGCCATGTTGACAAATCTCACTCCTCATGAGCTGGAACCATGTTTGCTTTTCTGACTGTTTAAAAAAATTGTCAAAAATTGTTGTTTTCATTGGCCAGCGCCACATATCCCTTCCCATTCCCTTGAAGATGGTGTCTGATTGAAGTGAAATGCCAAACCTCTGGCCTCGCGTCCCTCACCACAAATCATGGTCAGAGCAGGATTGGGATCTATATATGGCTCTAATAGACCACATCACGTTTCATTACACGGAAAATTACAGAAATGCAAAATCCTTCAACCACTTCCAGTTCAGCAGAATCCTGTTTATGGACCGTAAAAGACCATGAAGTGGAGGTACCAAAGCTTTTTGAAGAGGTTTTGTAAAGGTTTAATTTATTTGGAAATGTGGCAACAGAGTCATGAAAAGAGATTAGCACATTATTTCAAACTTAGACCTTCTGGAACAATTTCAGTGAAGCCTTTTGGATTTAATATATTGGCAACTCTTACAAGCAACAGCAATCCACATAAACTGTTAATTAGGACTAGCTTCAAGTTTATGAACACTTTTAGGAAATATTTTTATTAAAAACATTAACATACAGAAACTTTTTAGGATTTAAATGATCATTTTTTTAATACAAATATTTTCTTTTTTCAATACAATTTATACACATGTATGTGTACTGTAATTCACTAACTTCAATGATGAAAAGAAAACAAACACTTACCCAAAAATGAAAATTTGCTGAATATTTACTCAACCTCAGACCATTCAAGATGTAGATGAGTTTGTTTCTTTATTTTATCAGCTGTATATATATATTATTATATATTTATATATTATTTTATATTTGGACTATCATTCTGACGGCACCAATTCACCGCAAGGGTTTCATGGAATGCAAGTGATGGAATGCTAAATTTCTCCATATCTCTTCAGATGAAGAAACAAACTCATCTACATCTAGGATGACCTGAGGGTGATTTTTGGGTTAATTATTTTTGAAGTCCTAAAGCAAGAGTCAAATCCTAAACCACACTTTCATATAAACTATGAGCTTACATGCAGGCAGAAATGCAATGTCTGTGATAACGCATACAGAATGATAATTTCCCTGTCTCTCCTCAGTTTTGTGTGTGAGGGGCATTAAGCTGTGGGAAGTGCCCACTGCCCCATTCGTACCCCATGCCAACCTCAGCACAAGACTGTTTTGGGAGCCACAGTGCCAGACTCAGCTACGCCATCTACAGAACGAAGCAAGAATCACAGCCACCATACCACCCAAACTGGAGGGCAACTGGGTGTCAAGCAGGTAAGAGACAACTAGAAACCCTTTTCTACTTTTAAAGTCAACATGAATTCAAATTTGACCCAATTTATGTTTCAACGCAAAATCCTGGTCTCATTGTGAACGATTCATCAGTGCATATCAGTGTTGAGAAACCTACTCTGAAACTAAAGCTTGTGAAGCAACAAGCCAAGCGTAATTTAAAGTAGTTCAGTCATTTTGTCTCATTGAATATCCTTCACTTGAAAATGTATCACATTATGGAAGTAAAATGGTTTGCAATTGCCATTTTGGCTAACTTTCTAACTTTAAATATTGTTCTTTTCTTCTCAGATGTGAAGTGCGACCTGGCCCAGAATTCCTCACTCGATCCTACACATTTTACCAAAGCCCCACACGTCTCTTCAGGGCCCTCCAGCACTACTACTCTGACAGCGAGTGCCACATCTCAACCTACTCGCTTGTGATCAGGGGTAAATTGCGGCTACGCCAGGCCTCGTGGATCACCCATGGAGCCACTGAAGCAGAGCACCACCTCCATAAAGTAGGAATGGTCATTCACAGCCAGAAGGCCGTTCATCATCTCGCTACCCGCCTGCCCTCTTCCTGCCTGGGGCTCAAAGCTGGAGGACACCTGGTGCCTCATCGCTTCTATGAACTCTTCAATGCCAAAGCAGAGAAAGACTGCCTGGGTGCTCTTGGGTTATCCATGATGGAACTGGAGTTGCTGCGGGTGGAGACCCATCACCATCCTCACAGCAGGCCGGCTCAGGAGATGTTTTTAGGGGATGTGCACACAGACTGGAACGAAAGGGTGCACCACAGACCGACTGGTTACCAAGAGCCTCTGCAAAATGCTATGGTGAGAGTTAAGACTACAGTATTTTTTTTGCTTAAAAACTGCTTAGGATAAAATGCTGACCATATTCAATTACTACACTCTTAAAAATAAAGGTTTTAAAAGGGGGATTTCAAAGCAATGCCATAGAACAGGGGTGCCCAAATCCTGTTCCAGGAGATCTACCTAGCTACCTGCAGAGTGCAGTTTCAACACCTGTCTGTAATTATCGAGTGCTACTGAAGATCTTAATGAGTTGGTTCAGTTGTGTTTGATCAGGGTTGGAACTGAACTTTGCAGGAAGGTTGATCTCCAGGAACAGGATTGGGCACCCTGTCCATAGAAGAACCATTCTGGTTTCCTAAAAGAACCTTTCAGTGAGCACACTGTTAAAAATAAAGGTTCCTTATTTGCATCTATGGTTCCATGAAGAACCTTTATCATCCATGCACTCTTAAAAATAAAGGTTCCAAAAGGAGGTTTTCACAGTGATGCCATAGAAGAACCATTTTTGGTTCCTCAAAGAACCTTTTAGTGAACAGCTCTTAAAAGAACATTTTAAAAATCTAAAGAACCATTTTCCACTATAAAGAACCTTTTGTGAAATTGAAAGGTTTCACAGATGTTAAAATGTTCTTTGTGGAACCATACATTCCAATAAAGAACATTTATTTTTAAGAGTGTGAAAACTTTCCATTCCACAAAAGGTTCTTTATAGTGTTCTTCAATGGAAAGTTCAGAAGAACAGCATTTATTAGAATTCTTTTGTAACATTACAAATGCCTTTACTGTCATTTTTGAGCAATTTAATATGTCCTCTGAACAGTATAATAAAATTAACAATATCCTTGTTTTTACTCTCAGCACCACATCCACCCATGCCCAGTGTGTGCCCTGGTATACCGATCCTCTGAACAGCATCCACCCATTCTTCCTCAATCCCCTTCCATCCCTCTGGATCTAAATGGAAACTGGGTGAGCCAACGCTGCGAGTCCCGTCCAGCCGTCTTCTTCCTCACTCGCCTTTTTGTTTTCAACGAGGAGCAACGCACTTGGGAGGGCACCTACCAACATTACACCGACCCAGTGTGCCGCCAGCCCAGCTTTACACTATTGGCATCAGGTCATTATGCTAAAGTGGGACAGTCCGTTAAAGTACGTGGGGCCACCGAGCTTATCTTCAAGGTGACACGAGCAAAAGTGATCGTGTATGACCAAGCACTATTGCGGGATTTTAATTCAACGCAAAATAGAAGATGTGGTCAGGCGGGTGGGTGGGAGACGGGTGTTGAGCAAGACATAACCTGGACGGATGGTTGCGAAGCATTGGGGATACGACTTCCACATAAAGAGTACGAGCTGTTTAAGATGGGAGTGGATCATAAAGGGCGCCCCCTATTGTTCAGTGGAGAAAGGCCCATGGATGGATCCAGCCCAGATCGACCTGCAAAAAGGCCAACGTCCTTTCAGACACCAATGGTGCAATGCAGCACAAGGGTTGGGGTGGAGCCACGCTACAGTTCCTACAGTGATCATTCAACAGGACCAGAGATAAGCTCCGCTAATGCACTGCACTCTTCGTTGATTCTGTTGACCATTCTAAATGCATGGTGCTGGAATATTTATGTTTTCTAAAATATGACGTGCCATTCACGCTCACTGATCAAAATCTGACCCATTTATTACGGGCATTGTACAATCTGATAGACTGGAGGAGGATTGTTCACTTCGGTGCTATAACAAAACGCTTGCTGCAAATGCTCTGAAATATGACACTTTTTTTATCTGAGATTTTCATAAAGCAAGATTTTACATAGAAACCGCCCTTTAATCATATGGTATATCAACATAAATTTTTGATGTCTGTCATTTGGAGCATTGTTATATATGAACTCCAGAAGAATGCTACATGGAAACCTGATTGTTCTGTAGAAAGTATATGTGACGAGAGAGGCGGGGCCGAGAGCCGTGGGAACGGAGCGAGGTCGGTGGAGTAAATGCTAATGCACGACGTTTTGCACGAAGTCCAGGCCTGGTCCTCTCTCCTCCAACACTGTCGTCACTCCTCCTTTTATCCTTCCGGAGCTCCTCCGTGGGACTCGAGACCGGTGAGTGGCGCAGGTGTTGTGCATTAGCATTTACTCCACCGGCCTCGCTCCGTTCCCACGGCTCACGGCCCCGCTCCTCTCGTCACAGTATATTTGCCAACATTCCATCAAGATGAACAGTTAAAGGTCAAGTACTTCAAATACTTACCAGTGTACAACAGTGGTGTGAGTTTGGGGCGGGACTATCTGTTTGACCGACCAATAGGAAACGGGAGTGTTCAAAGAACCTGTTTGAAACAACCATTATAATTGCAATTCTTCAGCTTTAAAATCAAAGATATGGGAGATTCAGATGGACATACAGATTCCCTTTTGACTGGGAATAAAGAAAGAAAGATTTCCAAAAACAATACAAACACGCTGGAAGTCAAAATGCCTATTTTTATGATCTTGTATGTCCTGATTATTTGATCTGAAGAGCATATATGGACTACATTCAACATGAACTACCCTGTATTCTTTCAATATTAGGTTGTTGTCTTCAAGACAAGGAGTTGTAGCTAAATTTTGCCATCTAATACATGTTATGTCGCTTTAATCTTCTAATAATGGTGAGGGTGAACATATTTATTGCTCTATTAAAGTAATTTTGATATGAAACTCAATGGATGCTTTTTTTGAACATTGATTCTCTATTAACATATGTACATATATAGTGCAAAATGTATTGTGTGTGGCTGTATGCACAGTCAGTGAGCTCTTGCACAATGCTTCAATTCACATCCAATGTTGAATACATGTGCAAGACATTTGAACCGAGCTGTCATATGGCTTCCACATTATGCTCGCACTCGCCAATATCTGAAGCGTAAGTTCTCAGAACTCTGTGTACAATTCACTCCCTCTGTTTATTTGGAAGAACAGGAAGTGTTCAACTCATTCAGTCTTAGTTTAGCAGAGCATGCGATTTTCTGTTTTTACAGAGTGGAGTGATTCCTTGTTCTGGAGACAATCTTTAGAAGAAGAAGAAGAAGAAGAAAAAAAAAAAAAACAATTCCAAGAAGTCCAAATGAACCTGTCAAACATAAAAATGCATGTATGATATTGATCGTTATAGTTTTGACAGAACCCTTACAAAAATGTACCATAGTAGCCATAGTTTTGCTAAAAAAATGTATAAAAATAAATATGGAATATAAAATAAATGAATATGGGATATAAAAAAGAGAGAAATACCATATTTGTTTATGTGGTTTAGAAACAATTGCTTTTTTTTTTATTTTTTAGCAACTACCATGGTCAATTTTATAAGGGAATCCTTAGTTAAATGCATAAACATTAATGCATCAATTACGAAATAATCAGATGCTAAGCACTCGTTTCATTCATATGAAATCATACAGCTCATGTTCAGATATTGTATACAGCAAAATATCATTCTTTTATCCATTGTGAAACCACATTTATAGCAATAGTGTGAACCTTTCAAGATCCTGTGCTGAAGTGATGATATATGCTTCTGTAAAAGCCACATTATTTTGTAAAGAACTACGTTAACCATAATCCTGAACAGACGCCAATCACATTATCATGGAAACGGATATTACAGCAAAATAACTCAACATCCAACTGCTCCCATGAAGCACAGTGAATGAATCAAACAGGTCTTATTACAGTCTCAAACTACATTTATTTTGGTCTGCATACAAATATTTTGTAATAATCAAATGTCTATGACATTTTTATATTGTATAAAGTCTACTTTATTTTATTTTTACATTATTCACAAGATTTCAGGGGTTTTAAATTTTTTTCTCTCCTAATATATATATATATATATATATATATATAAATTACAAATACAAATTTTTTGGCTTCAAAAATCAAGATGAGTCAGATAAAAATATTGTGATTCTCATATATGGGTGGTTTGTTTTATGGCTTGTATAACAATTAAAAAAAGACCCTATGAGGAAAATGAATGGCACAAATACTTACAGAACAAAGTCGTTGAAAAAACTGCACTGTTGCGTTATGTAGGGGAAAAAAACAAAAACTTCTTGTATGCAACAATGACAATCTTATAAAATCTTGTGTCTTATTAATCACAGATGTTCTCAGCATTTGAACTTACCAGATAACGGCCGAACACAGAGTTCAAACCTAACAGTAGAAATGAAAAGAAATTGGAATAACCCTTCATTTTGAAATGTTGATCATCGCAAAGCTTTAATAAGCAATGTCATATGGCCAGCCATTGCCCAAAACACTCAAGAGACTTCCACTTTCAACTCTATTTCTTTTTACTCATCTTAGAACTAAGTCATTAAAACCATCTGCAAGCTTATTCCTGTTAAACAACCCTTTTGGGATCATGAACCAATGGAGTTTGTGGTGTTTCTGTTAAAAGTAATGAAATAATGGTCACTGGCCGAGGGACGTAACGGAAGAGAGCGCGGAGGGCAAAGCGAGTCAGCAAGTCACATCCAAAAGGCAGCAGATTGTTCATATTAAATGGTGTCTATAATGGTGGCTCTGGGTGCCATGAGGAAATGCTTTCTACTTGTAACGAGTTCCAAAGGTTAGGAATTTGGAAATAATAAATAGAGAGAGGGAGAACAAGACACTTTTCCATTCTGACAGTCGTATACAGTGTCTGTTAGGAGCTCGCCAATAACAGCAGATCAATCCAAGCTAACTTTAGAAGTCCACCAAAACTGATTAAAAATAAGTGACAATTTTCAGAGGTCTTTCTGTGGTTACACTTAAACTAATAAAAGCCAACTGTCGGAAGATCATATAGCAAAAAAGCCTTCGGCTTGTAATCACGCTTCTTGCTTGTCAAAAGAATCTATAAAAAGATTTAACACAAGGCCTATTTTACACTGTTCAATTAAAAGTTGCGAAGCATAACAGCATGACTGTGTCCTAGTTACAATGTCTTTGCGCCTTGCTCTACTGCTCCAATTATTATTGCTAATGGGATGGGCGGCTTTGATCATTGGCTCTTGTGATCAGGAACAACATGCTAGAGCTGCTGTTCTAAACTAGTGGATCATGAGGAGCCAGGATGACAAAATAAACCGGCTTATCAACTTTTAAAAAGGGAGGAGGCACATTTCTCTTGTCATTTGTTGTTGACATCAAAGGCCGTGTGCATCAAAGGCCATAGCATGACATCCTCAAAAACCACAATCAAAACTACGCAAGGTGAACAAAAACACAAGCCAGACTGCGTTATATTCACTTTCAAAGAGGACGAACTTGGAAAGTGCACCATGTGGTGAATTACTGGCTGCCGAGAGCATGAAACCATTACATTCAAGAGACACTTAGAAACTCTATAAAGTCAAAGTTCGGGAGTTTCACAGATTTCAGTTTTTTTTATATATATACAAAGGAGGCATTAAATTGATTAAAAATGAAAGCAAAGACATTTATAATTTTACAAAAATTTATATTTCAAATAAATGCTGTTCTTCTGAACTTCCTATTCAAAAAGAACCCTGAAAAAATGCATCACCGTTTCCACAAAAATATTAAGTTTTCAACATTGATAATAATAAGAAATATTTCTTGAGCAGCAAATCAGCATGATTTCTGAAGGATCATGTGACACTGAAGACTGGAGTAATGATGCTGAAAATTCAGCTTTGCCATTGGAATAATTTATATTTAAAATATATGAAAATAGTAAACAGCTTTTCTATTTCAGCTATTTCAGCAATAATATTTCAAACTTTTTGATCAAATAAATGCAGCCTTGGTAAACATAAGAGACGTCTTAAAAAAGAAAAATTTAAAATCTTATCAATCCTAAACTTTTGAATAGCAGTGTACATCATATTAATAATTTTGCATATTTTTGAGACTATGTAGTTCAGTTATAACACATTTCAAATTTTGAAGGAATTTTTTTGTTTACATTTAAAAAATAGATCATTTTTGTGTTGTACAGGCCTCTCTCATCTTTTTAAGTGGGAGAACTTGCACAATTGGTGGCTGACTAAATACTTTTTTGCCCCACTGTGTATATATATATATATGCAGATAAAAACAGTTGGGTGATGAAGCACAACCAGCAATCAAAGACAAATAAAGATAATGTTTAATTTCTGAATGTAGAATAAGTGTTATTGTTGCATGTGTTGCAATCATACTAGTTGCACTTATGTCTCAACAAGAACCAGGCCTACATGGATTCGGACCTGAATCATGGTAAATAGTCCAACAATAGTACTCACTTTTGAAAAACATGAACTAAAGAATCAAATCAACTAGACTTGACATGCACAGTCCACTGTGGTGGAGTGATCCGTATGTGGCACCAAGTTCGGATTTTGTAATCATGCATTCGCAGGAGAACATGTTTCTGGCTGGCAAACGATAATAAAGAAAGGTACAACAACACAATGCCAAAGTAAAACGTTTTCCTTCAGCAGATCGATGTGTCCAAACCTCAGAATCTTTGTGGGTTTGTCATCATAATTTCTTAGTAAGGAAACAATGTGAACCAACTTCTTAAACAGACTGATGAAATCCAGCCTTCAATGCAAAAATTATAAAAGTACAAAGATAACATTCCATACTTAACAGCGGCAAAAAAATCCCCTCGGTCGGCCAGACAACTGACATTGCTTATGTAGCAGAGATGCTTAAAAAAAGTGTTATTGTATCTCATTACATAAGTATTCTTCACACATGGTAAGCATTTGCACTATTTATAAGAGTCATTATTTGATGGTAGTCTTTCCAAACCATCATAAAACTGATTTCATCCCACAAAATGATACTACCACTTGAGACAGCACCGGTACAAGCAAGTAGCTTCATACAAGTCTTCCAGAGTACAGTAACAGCCTCAATATGCACAATTCATTAATACTCACAAAGAAGAGTTACGTCAGTCATATTTGCCCTTTTACATTCTCGACTACAGACCTCCACTCACAAGCTCCATTAGAAACTTTAAAAGACATTAGATATCTATAAGGTCTAACATTATATCAGTTAATGAAAATACGGTATTTAACTGTAAATTTAAGTTAAAACCGTAAAACCTAAAACGTTGCTACCGGTTTTTTACCGTAAATTTTACAGAGTTTTTTTTTACAGTGTACGCCATCTGTTTTCAAAGTGTAAGTGTGAGGTCCTGTAAAGGATCAAATTACATCCTTATGAAAAATCAGGGCGAATTTCCCTAAGACTGACCTCATTCCATTCCCGTCTAGTCAAACTATGCTTCTTGTCTTAAAGTTCACAGCAGAACATCAACCAAACAAAAAGGTGTTTATTGTTCTGCTTTGTGAGATGCAGTAAATACTGTTCACCTTCATAGAAACCAAGTTGGACAGACTTTGAAAAAAAAAAAAAAAAAAAAGAACAGCAATTTCAACAGTTTGACTAAACAACTCAATCACCATTTAGTTTTAAACTGCCATTAAAGAGTAAACTTCAAAAACAACATTTACAACATTTCATTTATGGTAAAATGTGGGTTATTTACAAAAAATGTACAAAAATGCAATAAAAACGCTTAATTGAACTAATACTTTATAACTTAAAAAAACAGACATTTATGCATTGATGCAATTTATTTGAATGTCTTTGTATGTTTCTAAATGTTCTTTGTAATGTATTGCGTTATTTAATCAATAAAAAATACTTAATTGCACTAAAATGTTTCTGTATAATTACAAACGAACATCTGCTCTGTACATTTTCAAAATGAAATAAAAAGAATAAGGGGGCATCCTGCATTTTTTTTTTTTTTTAGCAAAGACCAAACTGAGGTCCACAGTCCTGCAAGGTCAAATGTGTAAAATCCAAATAAGCATAGTAAGCTATAGCTGGAACAGACTTCCTAACTGTTTGTTTTACATTATTTTTGCACGTTATGTATACATTTGTGCAGGTGTCCTGTCATTTTCTGTAACTTGAACATGTCTACTTGTGGGTACAATAACTTTTAAAGTTATCATCAGAAGTAGTGCGGTAGACCTGTGGTGGAGTTTAATGATGTCACTAGTCCATAATAAAGGTTTATACGTTTTTAACCACAACCGTAATGTTTGAGAAAGTGAAAACTAAAACTCTTAAGTAGTAAAGAGTGCAATTTCAAAAGTCATATGATGAGACTCTTACAATGCAGTCGACAGAAATCTCCTCAAACATGCAACAGGAAGTCAACTGACAGGTGTACTATCCATCATTTTGCTGTCACTACTAAAACAAATCAACAACATTAAAACACATTAGGCACACAATTCAGAGTACACTGAAAACGTACTAAAGAAATAGTTAAGCCAAAAATTAAAACTGGCTGAAAATGTACTCACCCTCAGGCAGTTCAAGATGTAGATGAGTTTGTTTCTTCATCAGAACAGATTTAGAGAAATGTAGCATTACATCACTTGCTCACCAATGGATCCTCTGCAGTGAATGGGTGCCATCAGAATGAGAGTCCAAACAGCTGATAAAAACCTCACAATAATCCACACCACTCCAGTCCATCAATTAACGTCTTGTGAAACAAAAAGCTGTTTGTTAAAAAAAAAGTCCATAATCCCTAATAACGCTTTCTCCAGTGATAAAGTCAATCCCATATTGTCCTGTTAAATGTTTTTGCTTGTAAATTGTGCTTGATCAGTGCATATTTCTCTCCTGATCCAGACTTTTTCACGTGAGAAAGCAATAGTTTGAAGAAACAGTTTTAAAGGGGTCATATGATGTTGCTAAAAAGAACATTATTGGTGGCAGCAACAATACTACAGCGAGAATAAAAAAGTTACGCCTTCTTTGTTTGCGTGAACATTTGGGCGGCGTTATGCAAATATTTCCACATCGTGACGTAGACATGTGGGGGCGTGTTAGAACGAGCCGTTTTAGGTAGGCGTGGTTGACTCTTAACTTTTATAAAGAATATCTCTTTGGATTTGAGACTTTAGTCTTTGCAACTTTACAGATCTTCTTTATGCACCAAGAGCTTGTAACTCTTCAAAGAGAAAGGAAAAATTGAAATAGCATCATATGACCCCTTTAAGTTAAATTTGTTTCTTAGTTTTTCGCTTCACAAGACATTAACTGATGGACTGGGGTCATGTAGATTACTTGTAGATTATGGTGATGTTTTTATCAGCTGTTTGGACTCTCATTCTGACGGCACCCATTCACTGCAGAGGATCCATTGGTGAGCAAGTGATGTAATGCTACATTTCTCCAAATCTGTTTTATGAAGAAACAAACTTATTTACATCTTGGATGACCTGATGGTAAAGAAAGTCAATTTTCAGCAAGTTTTAATTTTTGGGCGAACTACTCCTTTAAGTGAACAATGGAAACTAGACAAAAGAACAAACAGCACAAGAAGTTTTGGACTGGGGCTTTATTGATTTAATTTATTAAGATGCTACATAGTCCAACAAAGTTGGGGTTTCTTTATATACCATTATAGACTACTTGACTAGGAATATCAACCTTAATTATCATCTTAGACTCATTTATTTATTTATTTATATACATACAAAACGGTCACCTTCATGTTTACATCATATGTGAAGGTTTGGGGCACTATAATAACGTTTAGGTATAATTACAAGCCAGCTGATTGGCTGATAGGCCCCCAAATCCCTCCCTCTCCATGGCAATCATACTCCTTGGTGAACTATACATAAACTGCAGTCCAAAAATCACTATACCCTGAACATCTCCTAAAGTTACTTACAAAGCAAAGTTTTGCCGTATGACATTATTGTAAGCTCCTCTGTTCTTAGAAATCCAGTATCAGCCAAAGGTGATCAACTGAAACAAAAGCTTCTCAAGAAGGGGGGCAGAAGAGGAACATTAAAGAAAAAGACACCCCCACAACACCAAACTATCACACAAATACATATCAGGTCACAAAATGGTCCCCTGTAGGAAGAGTCTCTTGATGTAATTTCGGTTAATTCACAAAGATCAGACCGTTGTGCATGGGAAGATGACATTCTTTATATGTAGTGCATTTTTATTACAAACAGTTCTGTGCAATAAAAGCTTTATTCATAACGTAAATCCAGACAAAACAACTAAATTAACATCAGAGGACAGCAAAGAAACAGAGGGCTCAGGAAAACAGTGCAGAAATGTCAGGAGTGTTTTTTTTAATGCCTTATGCTGCGAGATAAACCAGTGTTGTGTACATTTCAGACCACCGACGAGGCATATTGAAGCCATGCATTTATCTGGAAATGAGGTGTAGGCTTGGCATGGCTAAAATACAGGTTACAATACTCACATGTGTCAGTTTTTAAGGGAATAGTTGGCTCAAGAATCAACATTTTGTCACTGTTTACTCCCCATCATGTTGTTCCAAGTTCATTTTATTCACTTGAAATCCAAAAGGAGATGCCACGCAGAATGTCCAAGCTGCCCTTTTCCATAAAAGTGAATGGGGATTTATCTTGAAAAGGGCTGAAAAGGACAAAAAGCAAGCAAAAAAACACCATAAATGTGATCCAAACAACTTCTGCACTATATGCTGAAGTCATATGCTAGCTTTGTGTGGAAAACAGACTGAAATTTAAGCTTTTTTCCACTAATAACCTTACATTGGAGCTCTCAAATCTCAATGTATCATTTCATACAGTATGCCAACATAGAATATCATATGGAAAATAAATATATCATATTGTACGCCAAATGCAAACACAAAGCTATTCACATATGTAGGGTTGCAGAGGGGTGGAAAATTTCCGGTATATTTCCGGGAACTTTCCAAAAATCCCTGGAATATTCAATATTTCCGAAATTTACTGGAAATTTTCCACCTTTTTGCAACCCTATTGATATGGCTTCAGACAACTTGGAATACAGCGCAAAAGATGTTTGGACGAGTTTTATGATACCCGCATGGTGCTTTTTCACGCTTTGAGAGCATAAATCACCATCTACTTTCCTCTGTATGGAAAAAGAGCAGATCTTCATAACATCTCCTTTTGTGTTTCACAGAAAGAGCTGGAACAACATGAACATTATGACAAAATGTTAAAGTTTGGGTTAACTATACCTTTAACTACTTTTTTTGGAGGGTAAAGTGAGAGGAGTCAGTGTTTATGGACCTGATGGTAAACACTCCTCGTGGCAACTTCAGATAGAAAGTTCATAGGGAGAGAGACCTTCAACCAGTTGCATGTACATGGTGCATCAAAAGTTATGCTTAGCAGCTGCACTATTACTATATATAATGACTTGATCAATAAATTAACTCCGGTCTACAGGCAGCAAAATGGAAACAGAGGTGTGCTAAGAGGGCCTGAAAAGGACATTTCACCTATGGAGCAGCTTAATAAAATATAAAGTATTTATTTGCTCTCAACAGAGCCATGCATTCAAGCACATATCCCTTACCAAAAGAAAACGACAATAAAGAAAGGTGATTCTGATTCTGACAGGGAACTCGTTTTGTGCAAAGCTTCATCGAAAGTGTGGGTTTCAGAGACGTCAGCCCTGCGCCTTACCGACATACACAGCAGTTCACAGAGATATATCGTTTCAAATGGTTTTTGGAGCAAATAAGTAGGTGAACGGCCAAACGGTTTCACCAACACTTTCCCAGTAACAGCAGTTTGAAATATCAGTCACTAACAGTCCATCTCCTCGCTGTCAACTAAAGATGTCTGAATTCCAAAAATAATCTAAAAGTCAAATTGTGTCACTCAAGCCACTTAAAAATAAGACTTTGTGGTGGTTTAGGCATTTGAACGTCAATTGGTGGCTGATTGCAAGTGAACATTACATTTGTGTGAAACGGTGATGACTTTTTACAAAAACGTGGATATTTAGTGACATTATCTGATTTGCCGAGGAACTATATGTTGAATCATAGTACGTGCTGGTATTCAAACATATCAGTCGGACTGAGCGGAAGTGGATGGAAGATATAAAATGCATGTTATTTTAACAACAGTGTGACTGGGGAAGAAGGCTTGTTTTATCATTTACCTGGAGAGTGATTGAAAATATACAGGCTGAACTTCAGTGAACTGCTGCTTTAATGCAGGATGTCTGGGTATGCATAAATTAAATGCACATGCGAGACATTTCAAAGACGTTTAGCATTTGTATACAGGTTCAATTTGCTTTTGACCCACTGAGGGGAAAAAAAAAAAAAAGTGATAAAACAACATTCACTCTACCACAACTCAATCGCACATCTGGTGTTAGAAAATCCCTACAACATTTTTTAGTGGTTAAAATCTATGACATTTGTTATCCATTTGAACTTGCATCAGAAATGATTAAAGAAGAGGGGCCAGAATGATTTCACAATTTTGAGGCAAGAGCTGTGTCAGATTATTATTAGGTGATTTTTTTTCTTTGCACATAACATGATGAAATTCCTTGATCTCTTTATTAATTTTACACACCTCGCTAATCCAAAACTACCCAAATGATATGGCATTCGGATTAAACAAATTCTGCATTGGTTACTTGTCTGTTTTGTTTTTGTTTCATCCGCAATGCATGCTTGTAGTGCTCCCCTCTTGCATTTTACAAGGCCAACTTGCCTACAATGACACCCATGACAAAAAACAGCACAATTAGAGCGATCACCCTGGTGCTCAGCCCCTCCTCCTTCACTCTCACCGCTGAAGATGAGTGCGGAGCGGACATTACTGTACTCTTCCTCATCCGCAGACCATCATCTTCCTGCTGGGGAGGGGAAATGGGGGTAAGTGGAGAGAGAGATAAAGATAAAGATAGTTAGATGACAGAAATAATCTGGGGAGTTATGAAAAGTGCTTTTGGCCCTGCGCTCGTCTCATTAAACAAGCAGCAGTAATGGTCCCCGGCTGCAGCTTCACACAGCGCTGATGAGTAAGACCAGGTTATCTTCACTTCCGTCTCTCAATATGTTCATCCTGTGGCCGTTACAAATTTATACAATATGGTGAATGAGCACAAAAGTCATGTATGTGTTGTTCAATGGCAGATACGTATTGTCAATACCTAGAGAGCAGGATGGCAGATATAAATAGGGCATTTCTTAAAGGCAGCCTGAACATCGACAAAGGGCCAAAGTTGTCATGAAAAACTTAAAATACTATGGTTTTTGCACAACAAAAACATTTTAAGTGGACATCAGAGGAAGAAAATGAATTAAAATGCAGAATAACCACTTTAAAGATAAGACACAATGCCTGTAATTAAATGTAAGACAGCATTTAGAGAAAGTGCACTCTTAAATGCCATTATAAAACCTTTTATTTTGTCTCATTTTTATTGCCTCTAAAATCAAGTTAGTAAATGAAGTGATCGTACAAGAATTGATCAAAAAGCATGTGTGTGTAAAACCCACATTTAATTTATTTATATTTCCAGTCATTTATTTATTTGAAGTACTTAATCTAAATTCAATTCTGTTCTATATACTATCATTCAAAAGTTTGGGGTCAGATTTATTTATTTTTTGCAAGAAATTAATAATTTTATCCAGCAAGGATGCATCAAATTAATCAATGGTTAGAGTTAAGACATTTATAATGTTATATTTAAAATAAAGGTTTCTATTTCAAATAAATGCTATGCACCAAAAATCCTGCACAAAATCACAGTTTCCACAAAAATATTAAGCAGCACAACCGTTTTCAACATTTATTAAAATAAGAAATGTTTCTTGAGCACCAAATCATCAGATCAGAAAGACCATGTGACACTGAAGACTGGAGTGATGGGAGCTGACAATTCAGCTTTGCATCACAGGAATAAATTACGGTTTAAAATATATTAATATAGAAAACACATTTTTTAAAATAATATTTCACAATATTATTTTGATCAAACAAATGCAGCCTCTGTGAGCATTAAGAGACTTCTTTCAGAAACATTAAAAACTGTTACCAACCCCAATCTTCTAAACTGTAGTGTATATAATGTAATATTACTCTGACAATTGACAAAAGCATTATGTACATTTGAATTTTGAGCTTCAAAGAAAATAGAAAACAAGCATCTGATGTTTTATGACTACTGCTTACATTTGTGAGAATGCAATTAGCAAACATACTCACCCTGATCTGTTTGTTCTCCTCTCGTAGCCGCTGCACCTCCGTCTGCAGTCTTTTACATTCCTCCATGATCTTCTTCACCTCTCCATCATCCAGACTGACCATGGACTTCATAGACAATGTGGATGATTCCGACTTTGAGATACTGGAGGATATCTTATTGCTTTCCATTTCATGCTGTGGCCACAATCAGGTTTACACACACACACACACACACGCACACACACACACAACCACACACCCACACACACACACACACACACACACACACACACACACAGAACGAATCATGAGCAAATGCATCCATAAAAGAGCCAAGAATCTGTTTTGCTTATTAGTTTTAGGAGAGGGTGCCATGCCTGCTGTCATTGTCATTTCACACACTGCCTAGAGCTCAGTGCTAACATGAGGAAGAACATGAAAACCCATCCACTTACTGTTTTCTCATTTTCAGCGGGCATGTCAAAGACACATCTCAGCTTGGAGTCCATCAGATCCTCAGGCTTGGCGTCCTTCCACTGCACGAGAGAAGAACAACATATGTAAACACGTGCATACATATGATTATGCACCAAATAAACACCTCATGAGCTGTTTACAAACCCTAGTGGCCTGCTTACATACACAGCATTTTAGGCTCATTCCCGACATGAAGATTTCCCGAAAGAAATGTAGTTAATAGAAAAAGTACAACAGCATATTGAAAAAAAGACAATATCAATCTCTGAAAAATTGTAAATGCTCAATCTACTACATTAGCTTCACCACACACAAACTGAGCCAATTGTGGATGTTAGCTGTATTCAATTGCCAATTGAGAGAGAGTTTCAAATCAGTCATTTGTGAGGTTTCATTGTAGTTATATCTTAGAAAGTATACACCTTTGTAGACAGCAGACAGCGAGGCAGTCTCTTAGTTTTGGAGCTGAGCTTTAGAGCCATCAACAGGAAAAGTGGAAATAGCTCAGGACAGTGAATAAGTAGCCAGAACTCTGCTCTACATTTTCTTTCTACTTCTCCATTCCTGACGTTTTCATAACCTATTTATCGTTGCGTCTGCACATGCATACACACATTTTCAGCATGCTCTATTTGGGGCGTCATTCAGAAAGCTCCGAAAGAGTTATGAACGTGAGATTTGGATCGTACTTTTGGGCCCCACCAAACATTGTCGGAGTTATGTTACACTTGTTTGTATTACTTGAACAGCAAACTCACACCATTTGTATCATATGGTGTTGCTCTAAGCTGGGGGTTCTCATAATATTATTGCTTACTGGCATTGCTGCACAATCTCTATGAAGCTTTTATATTAAAACTAAAATAATGCAAATACTGTTTTATGACCAGTGCTGTTATTGCTAACTAAAACTATTAAAAATAATTTCTGTTAACACGAATATCAGAAAAATGTAAACTTAAAAAAAACAAAGAAAAGTTTGAAATGTTGTCTTGGAAATTAACTAAAATAAAATAAGTTCAAGCTGAAGTACTAATATTATTAAAACTGAAATGAAAATAAATTAAAGCTGAATAGAAATACAAAAAAAAAAAACTAACAAAAATGATAAAAGCACATAAAATTACTAAAACCTAAACTAAAATTAAAATGTACTGTAAACAAAAATAAAAGCTTATTTAAAATATCAATAAATACTATAAAAGTATATAATTAATAATATATTTATATATTTATGAATTCACCTTCATTTAGCAGCTCCAAAATACATTTTGGACCAATTATAATGTCAAAGACATCAGCTTTTAGGATATCAGCAATGGTTTTATAATACATTACATATACAGTCTTCATAGTGTTAATAAAATAGGAGAATATGCAACCAAAAGCAAATGTTTCTGAACAAGTGAACGAGTGTAAAGCTTGAGAAAGCAGGTGGCATGAATCAGTACTCACCACTCCCTCAGTATCGGTCATGTCAGGTGGGGCCAGCAGAGACTGTACCATGAACTTGTGTTTGCTTTTCTCATTCGGATCATAATCGAACGGTTGCAGCATCACTGTAGATAAACAAACACAAGAACATAAATACATACTGATCAATTAATTTAGCATTTTCCAGATTTTTATTGGCAGGATAGTCAAAAGAGGACAGGAAATAATGGGTGGACGGAGGAGGAACAGATTCGGGAAATGAGCCAGATTCAAACCTGCGCTGCCTACATGAGCACCAAAAGCTAGGCTCCATCACAATCTCTGCATTTTAAGGAATAAGAAAACAGTAAAACTGCATACTATTAGTAGGAGCCAAAGGCGTCTGAACAGTCCAAATGTGATTAAATACTTGGGTGTCGAGCATTCATGTTTCACAGAATGACATTAATCTGAAACAAAAAGATTTAGCTATTCATTGCATATAATCCCACTACAAACATTGCTGAGAAAAACTTCAGTGACCCCAGAAGGGTAATTTTTCTTACAGCTTCTAAACAGTGTTTTTCACGTTAATAATAACACATTCAGCCTTTAACTCAAACCAGGTGTCGGTGTGAGGAAGTTCACGTCTACAACAGCACCATCCAAAAGAAGGCCATGTTATTTGATGTCATTCCAACGAGCAAAAGCTAATTTAGAGCTGTTACCATGATTTACAATGATCACTTATGCCTGGTGTGTGAGGGCTCTGGCATGGTTGAAATTGGTATTAAAGGCCGAATTCACCCCCATCGCCCTTTTTAAAAGACACAATTCGGATTCAAAAGGGTCTTTTTTTGAACATTGGGGGTGAACGTGTGCGTGATTTTGGAAAACTGCTGCTAAGTTTCATTAAAAACAAATGATCTCTTAATTTCAAAGGCTCTCTTAGATGTGGCTACTACTGCCGAGCACACAGAAGGTGCACACCAACTCCCCTGTGACTTAAAAACCTCACTCTGGTTTTGTGTGCCATTATGGCAATCAAGCACCGCTGATACTGCAAACTGAAAACAGACGGCTGAGACAGATTGGGAATGTCCAGTTTTGTCAGTCCCAATCTTTCCGACTACACTTGAAAGAACAGTGTTTCACCATCAGCATCAAAGGAGTATTTTTACACGTATCTACAGAGGAAGAGGGTTTAAATGAGTCTTGACATGGCTTTATTTGTACAGCTCACATCAGTAATATTTCTGTGAAAAAAAAAACATTGCACTGTGCAAATATTCAGATTTCTCGCACGTAACTGCTGCTATCCTTGACCAAGGAAGTCTGTTCTAGTTCAAACTATGATTTGTCGTTGATGGTGGCAATGTTATATTATTATATGGACATATAGTCTTTGCTCACATTGCATATACATCTGTTTTGTTGTTAAAGTCAATGTTTAGGACCGACTGTCCACACTGTCATTTTGTAAGCGATGAAATCTGTGATCTGTTTGTTTCACCAAAATTGTTGTCATTCATTATCTGATTTATCTACACTCCTGTTTAAAAGTTTGTGAAAGAACACTTTTATTCAGCAAGGACACATTTCATTGATCAAAAGTGACAGTAAAGACATTTATAATGTTACAAAATACTTCTATTTCAAACAAATGCTGTTTTTTGGAACTTTGAATACATCAAAGAATTCTGACAATTCTCTGTCAGACGAATCACAGTCTCCGAAAAAAAAATATGTTTCTTAAGCAACAAATGAATGATTCAGAATGATTTCTGAAGGATCATGTAACACTGAAGACTGGAATAATCATGCTGAAAATTCAGCTTTGCATCACAGGAATAAATTACATTTTAAAATATATTTATATAGAAAATAGTTATTTTATGATATTTCACAATATTACTGTTTTTTACTGTATTTCTGATCCAATGAATGCAGCCTTGGTGCGCATAAGAGACTTCTTAAAAAAAAAAAAAAAAAACATTAAAAAATCGTACCAAGTCCAAACTTTAGAATTGTAGTGTTTATGGCGTAAAATCCACATCACAATCCAAATGACAAAAAACCTTACTGTTTAGTAGGGTTGGGTACCGAACTTGGTACTTTTAAGGGTACCGACCGAATTGTGTCAGTACTACAGAGTACCGATTCACGTTAAAACAATCGGTGCCAAATTTCGGTACCTGAGAATGCATCTGGGCGCATACGCTACAGAGAGAGAAAGAGAGACCCTGTGACGTGATGTCACCCCTGCAACTCGTTCAAACAACACACAGGGCAAGCCGAAATGTTCTGAAGTGTGGTTACATTTCTAGGGCCATATGGTTTCTGAGAAAACGCGGACGGGATCGTGGAGTCCATTCATAAAAACGTAATTTACTCTATATTGTGCGGAATGCCACGGAATTCGTCAATTTTGGATGAATACATCAAAAGTAGCCACTGCCACTTAATTCGAATCGCGATATGAACTAGTGTCTGTGAATATTAAAACGCAAAAAGATGGTTTAAATATGAATCCTGCATGTTCCGCTTGCCTCTGTATGTATGAATGGCGGAAACGCGGTTTTGTTTACTACACAAATACTGAAGCACGCGTGACGCTCGCGGTGATTTTCGGCCTCTGCGTCTCACTATATGACGGCATGAACAACAAAAACTTAATCTCCAGAGCTGCTGTGAGTCACTTCGCGAGAATTTTACCATTTCATTTGAGAAAACTAGCATCATCATACTGTATACACACAGAAACTTCATGGCAACCTGTCAAAATAAAAGTACGGTTTAACATGTAACAGAAATATATTACTCTTTTATTACTTTTGTACAGTATAATGCACATCTTTAAATATTAAATTTTCTATCAAATTTAAATAAAACAATTAAATGATAAAAATAAATATTAACTTCATCACTTAATTGTAGAAAAAAAATAATACAATTATTAGCCTATTAAAAAATGTTTTAAAAGAATATTCACACAATTTTTCTTCCATGTATTAATTTCAGCAGTAAACCTGTTTGTTTGCCAAAAAAATAAAAGGGTTTAATTTTCATTTGATTTAAAATAAATGTTTAATGCCTTCATTTGATTTTCAGAAAAATTAAAACAAGAATTTCTGGGGGAAAAAAAAAGAAAGAAAGAAAAGTTTGTAGGGCCCTATTGTTCAAAATGTTGAAATTGAGACTTTCGGACTTATTTTTTAACTGAAATAAATGTTTTTGTAATTACACAGAGAGTAAAGTACCGAAAAAAGGTACCGGCACCTAAATTCAGGTACCGATACCGGTACCGTACTGGTTAAAACGTGAACGGTACCCAACCCTACTGTTTAGACTGAAACAATTATATGTAATTAGATTTCAAACCACATGTGAATTTGAAAAATATTCCAATTTTCAGACTACAAATAACTGATTAGACTTGAGTTGGACACACAAAAAAAATCTCATTTTTGCTGCCTGTCTAAACAAAGCTGGAGACTATATAGTCTAAAAGAATGAAGCGTTCTTGTTCTGAACAATAAAATGGGCGGCTCCATACTGACTGTGATTGACAAGTTCTTTCTGGCAGTTCACTACTGACACAATCCAACACGAGCAAGGTAGTGATTTAATGATTATTAAAGGAGGAGAGCATTCTTTCTTTAACAAAGAACATCTTTGTGTGATGCTTAAATGTGCAAAATATGGAAAAGGTTAGCCTGAAGATGGTTGAAAAATTACAAGAAACACAAAAGATAAAAAAAAAACTACCAATGCAATCTATTTAGAATTAATCTGATTATGTTTGGCCATTTAATGTGATTAACCTGATAAACATTAACACACGTGCAATGTAGAAAGATGAGGATTGTTCATGTCCATAAATGTCCTTCTGAATCTCCTTTTTGTTTTGAAAGCAACCACGTTTGGCACAATCTCTGTCTTTTACACTAATTTTGTGAGTTGTCTGCACATGCTGTTCTTTCTTGTATTCTTAGAAGGGAACTATTTCTAATCACACTAAACTTGTGTGGTCACAGATTGAGCGGTCATCTTTGGGGCCGTTGTCTGGGGGCAGGACAACTGCATAAAACCGTTTCCCTGGACAATGTGAATTCAAGCGACGATAAAAACTACAACAAAACACCTGCATGCAGACAATCATTCCTCTGCATAATTAACTGGATCCCTGGAGATAAAAAGCGAACAACGCTATTAATTATGAAACATGACCTCGGATTACCCTCAGCAAAAACTGTGAAGCCTTAATAGAGAGAGGGAGAAGATGTGAGAAAATCCAGACAACATTAATGGTTTGGAAAAACGCACGTAACTTACAAAGTTTCAAAGGTTCTGAGTCACAGAAAGGTATTAACAAGTATAATAATATATAATATAATTAGTGGTCGACCGATATTGGTTTTTTGACAGCCGATGCCGATATCTTGGAAAGCAGGGTGGCCGATGGTCGATATAATTGTATTTATTTTAATTAATATTTAAGAAATTTGAAATCATTTGAAAATGGATTTAAAAATAAATGTGTAAAATAAACATACTTATACTTTAGATGACAATGTATTTTTCACAAATAAATAAATATTTAATAAAAAGTCAACATTGTAACCAACAGGGCACTAAGTAATCTGGGAAGTTTGTGTGCATTGGGAATCATATTTTTTCAAATAAAGCCAAGGTAACAGTCATTTTACACACAGTGAAAATGACATGAATATGACAGTGGGCAAATGGATATAGCGCAGCATGATTGGAAATCACGAGTTTAAATTTTGTTGATCACGCATCTCCAGTGATTCAATTCGCACAGACCGACCGTCACGCAGAGCCAGAGCCAATCCTAGCCATCCTGACGCCACCTCCAACTCCTCTGATTAGCTGCGAGCATAGAGAGGAGAAGATGCTGATGTCATTGATACGTTGTCCAATGGGAGCCAAATAGAGTTTTTGGCGTAATGTCACTTGAAGCTTTGGGACCTGGCGCAATTGTGTCCTCTTCTCCAGTTATCATACACCCCTTGAATAGAGGATAGAAGCTTTGATCTAATGGATTAGGAAGGGAGCGTCTCTGTTAGAGCGTTCTATTTCTATACAGTTGAATTTCTACAATTGCCTGCCAGTTCCACATGTTGTATTATGCTAAAACTGTGTTGGCGAGGGGGTTGGGGGGTATGACGAGTTATGAATGAATGAAACGCCTTTGTCCGCTTGAGAAATGGTGTCTCTTCCGTGGCTCGGTACGCTTTCAACTCATTTTTTATTTTTTTATCGAGTAAGACACTGTATGACATTCACATTACATGATTTGACTGATTTTTACATAGAAAGGGCGACAGCGCACCGCATTAAAAGAAATGATATATAAACGGTTTTCATAATCGCTGGCCAAATTCAAAAACGAAACAAAAATTAAATCATCTTTGAGAGCAAGGGGGCCCCCTGGTGTTTGCAAGGTTTGTGAAATTAAATGTTCATTAATAGACATTCAAAGATTTGTTCAAATGATTTAAATGCGTATTTGCTGAATGCTGACGAGACAGTATTATAATGTTTGCTTTTCTATTACTAATAATATAAAAGCAATCGTTATAATACTTTTTTGTATACATTTTAATTCCTTTGTTTAACCGTTCTATCTGATTATTAGACAGACTTCTATCCGTATTAGACAGAACTGTTAACGACGACAGCAAACAAGAGGGAGAATGTGAGCACTGTGTCATTCTCAGCGCCGTCAAAATAAAAGTCCCGCCTCAAAAGCATCGGCCAAACAGGAAAAACTTATCGGCCGATGCCGATATTTGAAAAAAGCCAAATATCGGCCGATATATCGGTCGACCACTAAATATAATAATATAAAAATATATTATAATTATAATA
The DNA here is from genome assembly GCF_001515605.1 of Sinocyclocheilus anshuiensis. Classification (NCBI taxonomy): domain Eukaryota; kingdom Metazoa; phylum Chordata; class Actinopteri; order Cypriniformes; family Cyprinidae; genus Sinocyclocheilus; species Sinocyclocheilus anshuiensis. The sequence goes on along the minus strand of NW_015539892.1, from coordinate 520,809 downwards.
AATTAAAGAAATTATAATTATAAATTTTTTAGACAAATATAGGATTAAAACAGGATTAAAAGACAAAGACTTAAATAAAACGCTTCAGATCTATTTTAATAAAAAAAAATATTAAACTGAAAACTATTTTCAAATGTGTCAGCAGGATAAAAGTTCTGACATATTTTATCATAAAAAATTACATATAAATATATTAAAATGCAATTACAATTATTACTATATTGCAGAATTTATTAGACAGACAGAAAAAAACTGAATACATTTTCTGTCAACGTAGTCACCCTAGTTTTCTGTTGTAACTAGCAGCGTGTTACAATCACAATTACCAGTAACCCCAAATATTCCTTTGCATTTAGATATTTCACTTAGTGCAGATAAAAAAAATGTTGCTGCTAGTCAAATAAAGTCATACAAGCATTACATAAGGGTGAAATTTTTAGTTGTGTCATTTAAAGGGGTCATATGATGCTGCTAAAAAGAACATTTGGTGTATTTGGTGTAATGAAATGTGTTTATGCGGTTTAAGGTTCAAAAAACACATTATTTTCCACATACTGTACATTATTGTTTCTCCTCTATGCCCCGCCTTTCTGAAACGCGTTGAATTTTTACAAAGCTCATCGATCTGAAAAGCGAGGTGTGCTCTGATTGGCCAGCTATCCAGTGCGTTGTGATTGGCCGAATACCTCAAGCGTGTGACGGAAATGTTACGCCCCTTACCATACTGTGATGCCCTGTCCGGCCGGAGCGACGAGACAAA
>NW_015539892.1:514781-519775 GCF_001515605.1 Sinocyclocheilus anshuiensis | reverse complement strand
ATGCCGATCCGGCGATCCACAGCGCAACGTTGTAGTATTTCCTCAGCAACCAGCACGGATCAGCTCTAGGCTCTAGGCATGACGAAGCGGATATCGTCCTCTTTTGGAAAGCCAACCAAAGTAGTTTCGCTTTCACAACGAAACACAGTGCCTTCACGACATTGTGGCGGCGGCAACAACAATACTAAAGCGAGAATAAAAGTTACGCCTTCTTTCTTTGCGTAAACATTTGGGCGGCGTTATGCAAATCTTCCCACATCGTGACGTAGACATGTGGGGGCGTGTTAGAACGAGCCATTTAAGGAAGGCATGGTTGACTCTTAACTTTTATAAAGAATATCTCTTTGGATTTGAGACTTTAGTCTTTGCAACTTTACAGATCTTCTTTATGCACCAAGAGCTTGTAACACTCCAAAGAGAAAGGAAAAATTGAAATCGCATCATATGACCCCTTTAAAACACTTAAGTAAGTGTGTAGTCCTCCGAAAATGCTGAAGTGGATACTGTATAAGGACTCGACAGAAGTAGAGTTTCTGCAATCATAACAGATTCGTGTAGGATTCAGAGCTTGAAGTTGTTGTTTTTGAACTAGCGACAAATAACTTCAGAACCCAGACTGACAGTGATGTCGGAGAACGGATGGAGACGAGAGGCTCATCTCAAAGAACTGGATAAAAGTCAAAAGCACATTAAGCGAAATCCATTGTATATCCCCTGCGATAAACACGCCAGGGACGAGTTAGCCTGTCACTGATTCAAATACCAGTAAAGGAAAACGGTGTGAGTCAGAGCTATTGTGCATATTGACAGGGACCAGGCATCTCACCATGGAGAGAAATCCCAAAACATTGGAATCAACATGGAATAATGAGAGCAATTTAAGAACGTCCATGAGGTTCCAAGAGGCTCTGAGATTTCAAACGAGTTGAGTTATTAGGAAAACTCTCGAAGGTCTCAGACACCAACAACTGTTGTTACAAAAATATCTCTTGGTTATGTAAAGGCTTCCGTCATGCACAAAGAGCAGTTGGGTAATAGATATAAAGGTGCTGTAACATAAACATCTCCTTCATTTTGCCAACCACAGTATCTCACAGGAGATGCGTGTCCTCCAACGTCTTCATTAATCTGAATAAAGTCTAACTATTCTCAACTCTGCCGCATTAATGGACACAGAAACATCATATCATAGAGTCACTGTTCCTTACGTCACCGAAACTGAAAAAAAAAAAATGATACCGGCTTTTGGTCGTTTTATTGCTAATTATCTGCAAATGTGCCTTCAAATCAGTGTTACTTTAGTATTATTTATATAATTTTATAGTATGCATTAATATTTGGAATTAGATTTGTCATATTTTAAGTTTTCATTTTAATTTGTTAAAGTTTTAGTAATTTTGTTTTGTGCTTTTGTCATTTTTATATATATTTCCATATCGCTATATTTTTATTTGTTTGAGTAATTTTAGTACTTCATCTTAAACTTATTTCAATTACTTGCCAAGGAAGCATTTTTAATTTAAGTTTTTCATCTAGTATTTTTATATTTTATTTTTTCATCTAGTATTTTTATATTTTATTTTAAGTACCTAAAACAATTTTAAAACTTTTTAGTTTTATTTACAAATAACAACATTGCTTCGTATTAGCCTGAATTTGGGATTTGATTTGAATTTGCCTATTCCTAGTATTTTATGTTTTTGTGTCATTCTCAGCCTTCCCTTCAAAAACAAAAGGACTGCGTTTCTGATGATTCCCTGTAGCTTCACACATACAGATGCATCACCTTGTTACTAAAACCAGGTATGAAAAAAAAAAGGTGTCTGCAAAAAGGGGTAACACTTATAACAGGGACGGGGGTCTGGATCCACACAGACAGAATTGCCTAATTGCCTGGACCTAAATATCAACTGCTTATACAGATCAATTACCTGAGAGTGGTAATGATCATTTGAAAGCAACATAAACTTGGTTCTTTGAGAGACTGCTGATGGTTTCATTCCAAACGTCTGTGTCATATGACACACAATATTGACATCAACAACGTCAAAGTGGTTTCTCCACAATCTATAGACTTGGAGCAGATGAGTCATAGCACTGTATTTAATGTAATGAAGCTATATATGGCTCTGCATCTGCAACATTAAAAAACAACAACAACAAAAAAACAAGTCAAACAGTGAGTCATTAAGTCTAAGAGAGTGCATGTAAACCTGTAAATGCACAAAAAATGTATTTATTATGAAGCAAGTAAAACAAATATTAATATTAAAAAATAATAAACAATTAGAATTATATGTATATAAAATACTACTACTACTTCTAATAATAGCTATTATAATTGTTATTAATTATGAAGCAAGCAAAACAATAATATAAATAAGAATAGTTATAATTATATAAATATATACAAATAATATTAGTACAAATAATAACAGCTATTATTGTTAATTATGGAACTATGAAAAGCTATGTAGGCAGCAACATTCATTTGAAAGTTCTTTATAAACCAAAGAAGATCAATGGTATCAAAATGCTAATTGCCAAACTATTAAAGGCTCATCGAGAGCTCACATTCCAAATCGTCCTCGACTATACATCAACAATATCTTTGAACTTTGCAACATGTGGGCTTTGGTATTGGTATTTGCATTGATAGAGTTGGGGCATAGCTTTAAAGGCTTCATTTATTGTGAATAACATCAAAAAGAAAAACGAGGTGCATTTACCAGAGACGTTGATCGAGGTTCCGGGATCAATCACTCCACTGTTTGGCCGCACACAGTATCGGCGCGGTGCAGTCGTCTTTACTTTAAAGCACACATTTCTGTCTGTGGGGTTAGCGAGCTTTAGGGTGGTGGTCACCACATCTGTAAATGGACCTGATGGGAGAAAAAGAGGACATTACTGTACATTCAAAACGCACTGAAATGATTTTAGGGTGTTCAGTGTGATTGTTAGCGCACTGCTATTCAGTTTCCTGGGTGGTGGCTTACTGCAAAAATATCTCAAACTGATCAAGAGCAATATCTGCAGCCAGACTGCTCTAAGTGCCCACATCGATTTACAACCTTATAACCGATTTCACCCCACCCAGACATAATGATTCGAGACAAATCAAATTAGAGGTACATTCCAAAATTTAGCAATACATCAAAGGCCAAAAGACCACAGTATTCTTCTCAACTCTGGCACTCGCTTTACACTGTGACAAAGAATAAGGGTGATTTTCAGGAAAATGGAACAAATTTGTTCTGCTGAAGGCTGATGCTAATCAGTCCACATCACAGAATCAAACTATTTAAATATCTGGTGATAAACAGAGTGTGGAGACCTGAAAACAATACGGTGACAGAGAGAGATCCTTCAGAAATCATTCTAATATGCTGATTTGCTGCTCAAGAAACATTTCTTATTCTTATCAGTGTTGAAAATAGTTGTGCTGCTCAATATTTTTGTGGAAACTGTGATACTTTTTTAAAAGGATTTTTTGATTAAGAAAAAGTCCAAAAGAACAGCATTTATTTGAAACAGAAATCTTTTTTTGACATAATAAATGTCTTCTGATTAACCGAATGCATCCTTGGAAATAAAAGTATTAATTTCTTACAGACCAAGCTTTTGAACAGTAGTGCATTTCACACTGCAATTTAACTTAAAAGTGGTTTATAAACTGACCCTAGTTAGCCAATAGTTAGTTTCACCTGGAAATAATTTTGTCTCGTTTTGACATTAAATCAGTTCTCAATCATTTCTAATCAAAACGAACTGAAAGATCAAAATGTTGATATGGCTGTTCAGGACATGTTTTTCTCTGTTAAAACAAAGAAAAAAGTAATAAAAATGTAGAAAAAAATAAATAAATTTAATAATACTATAAGTGTGTTTGTAGCAACACCATAAAAAATCTGAAGTTCAAGGATAACCCTGATAAATTTGTTTACCCACAGCTAAATCCTGAGAAATTGATAACATATGATATATGACATTATATTGAAAGTTTTGAATGGCAAATTATTTGGTTTCCCCCTCATGGTGCAGTGGTTTCTGCTCAAACAGGAAGAGTAGATAAAATCTCTAACAGTCAAAGATGAGTTAAGCTGCCAAGATTTTGTCTCATTCACAAAGATTGCTTTTTCTTCTAATGTATTAAAGTCAACATAAAACAGCATAATTTACAAAATTTTTAATTCCATGATGTGACAACATATTTCCATGTGAAACAGGATTTTCAACAAGAAACAGGCCTTTTGTGCAAGTTATTACATTTTGATGATCGATTACAAAGGTAAACAATTAGACCACAAATATCTTTATAAAGTAAATTGGGTCATTTTTGATTTCATGTTGACTTCATATATGCTACGCTAGTTCAGTCTCAAACAGCGCCTCACATCAAGAATACAACACCTCATCTGGGTTAATTCTATTAAACCAGTTAAATTATTGAGAGGCTGTGACACTTGAAACCCATAGTGAGCCTTATGTTGTTTGAGCCTTTATGCTCTGTGTTACAGAGGAAAAGACGCAGATGAACTAAGCGCCTTGGGCCTTTAAAACCTTAACAGAGAGACAAACATTGCACAAGGCCTAACAATGGACTGTCCTGGCCAAAAGCCTTACGCTCCATGTCATTTCCATTCATACAGAACTATATGGAGAAACTGATACAATTAGGGCAAAAATAATTGCAAAGCATGAGTCATGCAGAAAGGCATCTTTCTCTGTATTAATTTCATTTGGTAAATAATAATACCAACCGACCAAAACACACGCAAGTCCGATCCAAATGTTTAATGTCACTATTGTTACCATCTATTTGCATTACTTTATATCTAGCTGGTCACATTGATGCATTTGTTAGCCAGCGAAGTTGCAGATTTAAAGTAGGGCTGTGCAATTAATCACATGCTATTGTCAAGCGCATCTCATCAGTAAAGCCGGTTCCGTGATTAGTTGTAAATCTCCATCACCTGCTTTCAGATGGCGCGGCA
>NW_015539892.1:492283-514771 GCF_001515605.1 Sinocyclocheilus anshuiensis | reverse complement strand
GTAGTTCACTGACAAGCTAGGCAATATCGCGTTCATAATCGCAGATATATCGCATTCGATTATGAATGCGATATTGCCTAGCTTGTCAGTGAACTACCGCTCTGCACTAATTTAAAGCTGGGACGTGAGAAAGCAAACTGATATGTTCATTCAGCCGACAGAAGTCCTGCAGAGCACCATTCTCACAGTTTTCCATTAAATTATATTATATTTGTCCCAAATCGTTGTTAATGTACATAATGACTTCACCCTAGGCTGTAAAATTGTGTATTGTGCATTTTTCAGCGAACCATTTGTCTTTCTGTGGCTCTAATTAAGTCTGTATGCTTCATATAGAGAGCTACAATATAGATCGCTCTTTCTCTTTCCATTTGCTCTGTTTTTTAAACACCGAACTAGAGACCTACGCGGGACGGATTTTTCTGTCCCGCGCCCGCAGAAATATATCTTATCTGGTCCCGCTCCCGCCCGCGACATTCATGTTTTGTCCCGCTCCCGCCCGCAAAAGCCCGCATAAAAGTAATCTATAGCCTTTTTCAGTACATCGAAGAAATTTACATGAAATGGTTCTGTAACATCTCCTAAGCTCCACAACATCCCAGCATAAACGCTCCAGATAAAATATTTGTTATTTAGGCTAAGCATCAACATTCACATTCACAAACCACTGTTATTTTTAACAGAAAAGCAAGCATGTGCTGCTGTGTGCATGGTTTGGCGTGGCAGAATGCGAGCAGCGCGCTTCCTTTATTATCACTAAAAGCTGACATCTCAGTTAATCGCGATCTCATAGAGCTCTGTTATATCACATTAAATATATGCACAATGAATCTTTAACAGTGTCTACACTTCGTGTGTTAAAATGAGAGGATTCGTGAGCATGCAATTTCAGCACTGCGGTGAGTAGATTCTAACTTAATCACCTCTGATTGGTCACTGCGTTCCAGAAATCAACAGCTGAGTCTGTGATTGGCTACACTGCGCAACCCTTTAAACACGTGTTATAAATAGAAACTATGCCTAGCTTGCGCGTCAATCATTTTAATGTTAATATTAGTAGTTCTTTTTGCTTTTGTGCAACAGATAAATAACAATGTATATGTTTTAGACACTTTATGTTTAGATCATTTCTATTTTGCGGGAGTCCCACGAATCATATTATTCTCCTGCATCCTGCACACACACGAGTCTCTTCCCGCCCACACCAGAGTTGCCAAGTCCGCGTATTATACGCGACTATGCTCACAGTTAGCCAATCCAGGCCGTGCACAGACCTTTTGAGGGGCATGTGCTGAAACTGAAAAAGGGCTTGTTTTTTTCAGAGTCAGACTGAGCTTCAAGAAAGTTCTAGGATATTCTGCAGACACAAAACATGTTCCTTTGTCTGTTACACCAAATACACAAAATAATGATCTTTAAAAAAGCATCATATGACCCCTTTAAAAAAATCATTGTACACATCATTTACTGTTGAAGAAGTTTTTCTGCCAAACAAGGTACAGCGGTGGAAAAGCCTAGAGCAATTTTGCGTGCCTTTCGCATGGCTCGGAAATACCCAACACATCTGTCTGCAGCATTCATTTGCACTGAGAGATACTTGGCATCCGCACGTGTGCAGATGTGACTCATCTTTACAACTCGCCATTTCAACATCTGCCTCTCATTTACACCCTGCTTTATAGCCCTAAAACATATTTATTACAGGACCGTTTCATGCGCATTATAATAATTCAGTTATCCAAGGTCTGAATCAATGAGCACTTATGTAATTTCGCCACGTAGGTCAAGGTATTATTAGGCCAAAAAGGTGCAGCTAGGGCTGTGCAATTAATCACATGCTATTGTCAAGCGCATCTCGTCAGTAAAGCCGGTTCCGTGATTTGTAGTAAATCGCCATCACCTGCTTTCAGATGGAGCGGCATTTAATACACAGAGCCGTAGTTCACTGACAAGCTAGGCAATATCGCGTTCATAATCGAATGCGATTAATCTGCGATTATGAACGTGATATTGCCTAATTGTCCGTGAACTACGGCTCTCTGTAGTAAATGCCACTGCATCTGAAAGCAGGTGATAACGATTTACTACCAATAATGGAACCGGCTTTACTGACGAGATGCGCATGACAATCCCATGCGATTAATTGCACAGCCCTAGGTGCAGCCCTGCTAAATCAAACAGACGTCAAAGTATTTTAACAGCTTTGCCACATTACTACTACAACTGGGTCACCTTAAAATCTCAGAGGGATCAAACCACCTTTTATACTTCCCAAAATCACATGTAATTATTGGCTGGGGCTACTTCCTGATCTCCACAGATGAGTCTCAGCTTCAGACACTTTAAATAAAAAGTGGCATGCCTGGACGGTTGGGTTACTGTTACCTGAAGTTACTTGCTACTCAAGAGCATCACTGACTTTTCAATGAAGTGTATTGTAGGGGGCGGAGTTTGAGGCAGGAGGCGTGGCCTAATTCTAATTTGAATGAGACATGAAGTTGCTGTGGGTTCTTTATGGCGAACGACCCATTCTAGAAAAGCCATGTCCAGTGCTGAGAAATAAATGCACTGTACCTCATTTATAAAACATAAGTCTGCAACTGTGCTTTGGACTACACCTAACAACTACAGAGTGGATTTGAGATCTCCACAGCTTTGTTAGAATGCCTTAATGTAAAGATGGCTAAAAAAAAAAAAAGAATAATAAAAAAAAAAGTAGCTTCGATTTAGAATTTGTTTAAATTATGGCTATGAATTTAATGCTTATCTTATAATTATTCAATTAAACGATTTAAAATTATTTTATGCATGCATTAAATCATGCCGAATTAAATGCATGATATGAAAGTAACAGAAGATGCATGCATTCAGAGAATAATATGCAATCAAAACTTCACAAAGCCATGAGACGTTCATGGTGCAAGATGCTGAGAAAAAATGCTGAGACCTAAGATGCTTGTCCAATGTCAGGAAATTGATATATCAGGGCTCCAGACAAAAACAAAAATCACTTAAGGAGCCACTGGTTCCTATAAGAAACAAAAACAGGCGCCAAATTATTTTAAGTGACACAGAATAAACGTGTTTTATTTATTCATTTATTTTAAACACCTTAACATTTCAGTCATACTGTCATGTGTTTATCATGTCTCCCCTCATTTTACAGCATCAGCATTTTAATCCTTGTAGATGTCCTGGGAACTAAGGTTCACTTAAAGTGGGAATTAAACATATTTCCCAACTTGAGAAGTATACAGTCACAAATAACTGTTTATTACACAGAATCTATGCCAATACCATAACTATGTCAGCATCACTTGGCCATTGAGTGTAGCATCCAGTCTGTTTTTCTTAATTAGTAACATGCAGTTTAGGGACATGCCGGTATCAAATTTTCATGTTGCGATTAATTGCTAATGCTTTTATCACGGTATGCGGTATTATCACGATATTGAAATTTAGTTTTAAAAAGTGCTGTCATAATAAAGTATAACAGGTTTAATAACATTTTTCTTATAACAAAAATAACTGAACATTTAAATGCAATAAAGCAATACAGAAAAATGTATAAAGTTACAAGTTTTACACAGATTAAAGTGCAAAAGAACTATAAAGACCAATAGGTATCACTTTACAATAAGACCTCATTAGTTAACCTTAGTTAATGCATTAACATTCACAATGAGCAATAGCTACATTTGCTAGAGAATTTATTAATCTTAGTTAAAATAAATACAAGTCTTAGTTCATGTTAGCTCATTAAATAACACAGTTGCTTAAAATGCATTCAAAATTCGGAATAATTTGTAATATATAATTATTCACGGTATTTAGACGTGCCCACGATAACAATATCGTGCATAATCATTAGCGTGATATATCGCATTACCGAATACCAGCACAAGTCTAATGCAGTTATATATAGGAGGTGTTGAATTTTATCTTTAGCTCTTCGCATTCTTTCTTATCACATACAACTGGTTAAGTAAAAATACAAATATATGCAATATAGCGCATATATTTAGCAAAATGCTCCTTTTTATAGTTAGTTTTTTCTAGCTGACTATTGATCTTGGATGCCAAATGGTTATTCTGAGGTAAATCTATTGTTACGTGGCATTGTTTACAAGCTTTAAACGTTTTCCGCAGTTTGGAACACTGAATGAGCGATTATGAGACAAGGAAAATACTAAAAAAAAATAAAAAAAGAAGAAAAAGAGTTTATTGTTCTTAACCCAAATCAAACATTTTTTTCTCGTTTTAGGCATAAACCTCACAGAATTACATATGATTTCTCTGAACACAAGACTTCATATCTTATGTTATTTTGCTTTTCAAGTTGGGCTGCACGTTAAATCGCATGCGATATGCACGTTAAATATCGCATGCGATTTATCGTGCAGCCCTATTTTCAAGTAAATTGATCTTCTTTTATGGATACTGGAAAAATACTGAAAATTATTTTTGCAGCACAGCCCATATAACCTTACTTTTCCTAAGTAATACCTTTTTAATACCTAATACTAATACCTTTTTGTATTTTGATTATTCTAGTGTATCACATTCATTGTCTGAAATACAAACAAACAAAAAAATGTAATATAGCAGATCTAAAAACCTGTCAGAGCAAAAGAGCTGTACAATAACATCAGGCAACAATTTCCCTGTAACTCTGCACTACCCTTTAAATCAGGACAATTTTAGAGAAGCATTTTGAAACTGCCCATGTTCCACAGTGGAACCGACTGCCACTGCACATCTTCCTCAATTTTAGGTTTCATTAGATTTCATTTCTCCAGTGAGGAGAGTGAGTCGAGCTGACTGACAAGAAGAGTGAGGTGAGGTGAGACAGACAAGACGATCGCGGATGATTTAGTTTCGAAATGAAATGCGAAAGCGCCTGTTCGGCAGTATTTTGGATTTTGAAAAGCCTGTTGACTTTTTCCGTTTATCTAAGTTGATTTTGGAAGTTTTTTTTTTAAACATGCGTTTCTTATTTAATTGGTTCCACACAATTAAATAAGAAAGTGTTTGTTGATTTTTACTTTATTTAAACTTTGTGTAATTTATTTATTTTATTTGACATCAAGGTGTATGCCGTGCCTCCAAGCTTTCTTATTAGTTTTGCTAATAAACGTTCTACGTTTCTTATTTATTTGGTTAGCCTATAGCCTATATTATAGGCTACATGTTTACTTATTTCCAGTTTTGTATACCTATTTAAACTTTATGCAAGTTATTTGTTATTTTATATTAGGCATAGCCTGCCCTATAACATGGTGTATTTTTATTCGTTTTGTTAATAAAAGTTCTATGTTTTATATATAGGCTAAAGTGAGTTTGACATTGTATTTTGTTGTTGCATTCAAGCAATTGACGCCAAATTGCCGCTAATTCGAATGCGCACGCCGCTTTTAAGCTATTTAAAAGCAAAGGAAAACGAGGAAAAGAGGGAAAATTTAAACGAACTAAAAATGAACAATTGCTTTACGCTGAATTGTTGCTATTTGAAAGTGAAAGTAAAATGCGCACACCGCTTTTAAGCTATTTAAAAGCAAAGGAAAGCGAGGAAAAGCGGGAAAATTTAAACGAACTAATAATGAACAATTGCTTTACGCTGAATTGTCGCTATTTGAAAGTGAAAGTAAAATGCGCACGCCGCTTTTGCAAGCTATTTAAAAGCGAGGAAAAGAGGGAACGCCCCCGCTGTGATACCGGTATTATCTGTATTGTCACACGTCGATTAACCGGTGGGAAAATTTCCTCACCGTCACAACCCTAGTGCTTATGAAAGGTTTGGCTGCTGATAAGCTGTGTGTCAGCTGTTCATTCATAAATCATCTCTAACATAAGACAAGCTTTAGACAAGAACCACTAGATTAAACAGTTAGCGATAAGTATTTTGACTACAAACTAAATACACTGGGGAGAGCAAATGGCATTGAGAGTTAGAGTTATCTGGCATTGATACATAACTCCTGCAGCCAAGAACATGTCTAATGTCACCTCACAAGCTGCTGGTGTGAACAAGTAGAACTGCTCTCATTTTTGAAACGCCTAAACAATGAACCAAAGACTATGGCATCATAAACAATAATAACATTTGGTTTACAAAATGCCCTGGTTAACCCAAGACAATTTACAAGGTGTGTCCTGACAAATTACTAAAAAAGGAAGACTCTACAGAGGAGGAAAACTGATTCACTGACATTGCAAGTTGATTTGACAAAACTTTAAATTTAGAGCATGATTCAGGAAATCAGCCAGTATGATATTACTTAAATTTGAAAATAAATATCAAAATTACCTATTAGTTTTTTGTGTCCATTCTGTAGTAATACTTCCTTAAACAACAACACAATTCAAGCACATTAATTTTTACTGATTTCAAAGCATAATAAAGCAAAACAGGAATGGCCCAGGGGTGAGAAATTCTAGATGAGAATGTAATTAACAGTACAACAATAAAATGAGAATATTTTGAAATATGAGATCAACTAGTGTATAACATACTCATTTTCAGCATATTAAGTTTCAGAGGGAGGCAAAGGCACTTTTACCCATTCCCAGCAAATGCATAAACGAATAAAATGTACAGCCTGATTGTAATACCAGCCACTTTGGATAAAGGCATCAGTCAAATGCATAAATATAAATGTAAAGTTGAGCTCAATGTGCTTTCATTGAGCTCCTTAAAGGGACAATTCACCCCAAAATTAAAATTGTCATCATTTATTCATCATCATATCTTTCCAAACCTGTATAACCGGTATAACGTTCTTTTTCTGTGCAACACAAAAGAAGATATTTTGAAGAATGCTGGGAACAAAACTGACAAAATAAACAGATATGTCTATATATAAATAATTCTTATTTTAAAAATCTTTAAATTATTAAAAAAATTAAAAATCTTATTTTATATTCCACATTAAAAACATCAGTTCTGAAATGACTTGAGGGTGAGAAAATGATGACAGAATTTCATTTTTGAGTAAACTATCCCTTTAAATTGTGCATCAACAAGGGAAGATCACATGAGAATTGTCAGTAATTCCGCAGCATTCTGACTGGCTGATTATCCTGTCAATGTGATAATGCCACCTAAAATGTTCACAAACTATCTGCAAACCAGCCCGAATGGGTCATACTAGTGGAATTGGACAGCCTAACTAATTACATACCCATTTAGATACTTGTGGAAGTGGCGGTTTAAACATGTTCACTTCTATGCCTGAAACCATCGTTAAACCTGAAGTGTTTACAGAGGATTTATCGACTAATGGACTGGTTAATACTAGCAATTATTGATTGCTGTAGTGAAAAGGAAAAATGCATACACATTACACAATGATACTTATGTGAGTTGAGATGAAACAGATTTAGCGACCAATCTGTAATGGATTATTGAAAAATAAAAAATGTAGGGCGGGGACTTGGTTCATTCATTAAATGTTGATTGGATTTTGAGATGTGGGTGTTGCACTTAAAATGGAGGCAGATGCATGTGAGCTTACAGCTAAATCATGTTTAAATATGTTAAAATACAATACATACATGTATGAATTGTTCACAATATGATCAATAATATGCATTTAGAAAACATGCCAACTTTAATAAATACTAGGCCTATGCTAACATACAACAATATAGCATTGGTCTGTTGCCAATAGTAATTGGTGATACCTATACCTTTTACCCTGAAACAGAGCAAACATTAAATAGCACATGAACATGTATGAACTAAAAGTCCCAAACCTTCTCATTTCAAAAGTCTATGAAATGCCAGTTTGAATGAAACATAAGTTATTTTACCACATAATTATAATAATTATATCCATTTCAGGTGGAATTATGAACCATGGCAGTAAAATAACAGTAAAAGTGTCCAATTTTTCTCACTGGTGCCGGAGACTTCTAGACTGGAAATAGCTTCAAGGTAGGTGTCAGTGTTGCCAGATTTTGCTTGAAAAAATTTGCTACCAATTCTGACAAAATAAGCCAAAATACAAGACCCAATTATTCGTGCTTACGAATTTAACATGTGAAGAAATGAAGATCGACTTTGACAGCTCACTCACAGCGGTCATTCAGAGAAATAATGTCATGTAATGACAGAGAAATATCAAATTAAATAACAACATACACACTTTGTATATAGGCTAAACCCTAACATACAAAATTACACCATTGTTTTATGGAAATAACATCATAATAGGGCTGTACAATTAATCGTTCAAAGTCCACTTATGTTATTCTGCATGCTTAAGATGTTTTTTCTTTCTACAGGTTATCTTGAGGGTTTTTCCATTCTTTTAATTTTAGTTTTTGTATAACATTATAATACCATGCATATTTTTACTTTATTTATTTAAAGAAGAAGCCAATGCATTGACATTGACAGTTGACATTTGAGGCTTACTACTATAGAAAGCAATAAAAGCTTTTTAGTTAGAGTGTTTTCATATAAAAATATGGCATGCAGTTTCTTCAAACTGGTATACACATCATTCAATGTAAATTGTGATAATCGTAATTAATAATCGCAATTACAGTTTAAAGGGAATAATCCACCATTGTGATTTTTGTGATAATCGTGCAGCCCTACCTCATAATAAACCACAACAGCCCAATTTTATAAGCGAGTAAAACAATGTAACGCAACGTCGCTAATAATAAGCGGACCTGGCAACACCGGTTGCACTGCTTCATACTAACCGAATTAACCAGCCACCAACAGAGCCTGTATGTCAAGACCTAAAACAGGCGAGCTCTAGCTAACGTGCTTGTCAGTCTTCTGATAAACCTAGTGAGCACTTTATTTACCCCTTGCTCAGTCACATGAAGGACATTGATGTCATTCAAATGGGAGTCTGGAGTCTAAAACGATTCACCATTACGGCGCTGCGCCATATTATTATTATTACAAGGACTGAGGCCTGTCAGAAACGCCATCTCACCGCCTCCTGCTGCCCTTAACCACTAAATAACACGTCGGCCGACCCTCCCTCTCTGTGCCGGGCGTTATAGCCGCTAGTACACGGCCGTGTCAGTCTCTCAGCTCACCTCGGAACCTCAGTTCGTGCTGCGGTTCTAGAAGCAGGACCTGCTCTGGCCTGGCCATCTCCCACTGCGCTTCAAACGCGTCGACTGCTGCGCTGACGTCCGCTGGAACTGACGGCGACGGGCTTAACGGTTGAGGCTGTCGATGAGGACTTCTGTTACATTTATTGAAATAAAAACTCCACAAGGCAGTGGAAATAGCTCAGTGTTACCCGATCCACTAGCGACTGTTGTGATGCAGCAGGAAGAGAGGCTGGCCGTGACGTCACTGCCCCTGCAGTATGCACGGAGTAGTGGCGACTGATGTGAGCAGAAGGGTGTAGGGTGGGGGTGGGGGTAGTCTTTATGGCTCTTCTGTCTTCAACCATGTTATGGAAATGTTATGGTAACTTTGCAGTGGTATATTCACATATGTGCATAATGTATTAACATACCATGACGACTAAAGAAAATGATTCTATTTTGCAGTTTTATAATTAAAAAGTTTGTTTTATTATATTAATATGATATTAGGTTATATATTAAAAAGGTATTAAAACAGTTTTTAATGATAATATAATAAAAAGTTATAATACATAATATTATGAAGACATTTTAAAAGGGCCATTAAAAATAAAATAAATATAAGAATAGAAAATCTAATATAAAAAATAATATTAAATATATTTTTGCATAATTATTTCACATTGATTAACCTTTTATTTAAGATACATGGAATATTTGTACCTCCAAAAAAAATTTGACACGGCAAAATGTTTAAAAAGTAACTAAAAATTGTGAAATTCTTTTTATTATATTATATACTTATAGTATATCATATAGAATTATAATTATATTAATATAATTAAAACATATATAGTTATAATTATATTAATATAATTAAAACACACACAATAATAATAATAATAAGAGGATATTTGTAAAAAATAATTTGCCACTGCAAAAAAGTTTAAAGGTAACAAAATAATAATTATAATAATAATAATAATTCATTACATGTATATAGCGCTTTTCTAGGCACTCAAAGCGCTTTACATTGTCAGGGGGTATCTCCTCATCCACCACCAGTGTGCAGCATCCACCTGGATGATGCGACGGCAGCCATAGTGCACCAGAACGCCCACCACACACCAGCTTATTGGTGGAGAGGAGACAGAGTGATGAAGCCAATCAGTAGATGTGGGGATTGTAAGGAGGCCATGATGATCAGAGGCCAATGGGCAAATTTGGACAGGATGCCTAGGTCACACCTCTACTCTTTTCGAAAGACATCCTGGGAAATAGTGAAATATTTAAAAGAAGTCTTCATGTTATTTGTGAACTACTCAAAACATTTTGGTCATTGGATTTGGACTTGTATGTAGATTTGAGAATTTGTTTTTAGATTTTGCTTAATCATAATGTTAGATTTTCAACTTAGTGTTTTATGCATATGACCGGTGTCGTATGCATAACACACTAAATTGAAAATCTAAGTCTGTTCCTCAAAAGCAGTGAAGTAATCCAACGGAATATCTGGGAATCTAAGAATTAACATGAATGACATAATCCTCAGACAAGTTTCTAGATCACATTGTTGCATCAAGTTGAATTAGGTCAGTTCATTTATGCTCAGCTTGGCAGCTGAACACAAGCTCTTAGAGGGTCGTTTTACTTTCCTCAGCACAATTAAAAGTTCAGCAGTGACCCCCTGCCAAAGGAGACACATACCACAAGTGTCATATTTATATATATAGCCAGTTCAGGAGGAACTTTCACCACTCCAAACTGCAGGCAGACATTTTTTATTTTTAACTAGAATAATTAGTAACTTGTCCCAGGTCATATACAAACCAATAAACCTCAATGTGTATGTTGATTACATAACATAAAAAAAAAAATGAAAAATTTATTTTGTATACTTTTATTACTAATAAAGAGCTCAACATTTCCCTTTTGCACATTCACAAATGAACAAATAAAATGTTATTTTCAAGCCTTCTTTGCATGACAAAATAATAAAAGAGAAAAGCTAAATGGCAAAAACACTTAACGATTAGGTTAAATTACTTTTGTATATACTGATTTACAATGGTAAGTAGTGGTAAAGTATGACATTGCCTGAAAGACTGCATGTCAATTAATTTACACAATTCATCCAATGTGTGGTATATACAAGGATGTAAAGTACATAAGCAGAATTTCACAACTTTCTTAGGGCCAGCCCAAGACTGTTGCCATTGTTCTTCAACCTAAACACCACTGCAAATCACACCAAACGGCATATTATACTGTCTGACTCAAGTGCAGCATGTAGTTCCATTCAAAATCATTAATGCAAAGCCTGTGCTCCCTAGCAAGAGGACAAGCAATTCAGCAAGTCCTTTTCAATTGGCTAAGAAGTCAAGAACTTCAACCGGACTAAATGAGACGTTTGGTCTCACTGTGGATCACAGGCTTTGTACAAGACAAAAAAAGACAGCTACTCTACAACATTTAAAGCTAGTAATGCATTTCCATACATTGTAAAGGCCCTTCAGTAACTCATGACATTAGATGAGCTGTTTCCTTCTCCAATTAGTTTGACATGACAGAAAGAAAATAAAGTTTAAGATTCTGGTTTGAGTGAAAGACACTTTTACTTAGCAGTAAGGTAAATTAGTCATTGGAAGAATCAATTTGAATGTTTTTCTCTGTGTAAACATCAATAGTAACTGCGCAGGGCTGCAATTTTTCAAGCTATTTGAACTAGGGCAAAACACACATGGCAATTTTGAAAAAGTGCAATTTTTCCCCTAAGTATTGTTCCAAGTAATCCATTTAACATGCACTGTCTTCTAAAGGAAAATATTGTTGTGCTAAAATTCACGGATTAACTACAATTACTGTAATAAGTCTATAAATCTCTTTGCTATTATTACTGACAGCACGCATTTTGGAGGGGAAAAGTATTATTATTGCACTTGTGGATTCCTGAAAATAGCATGGCGCATTGGCATCACTGCATATAAAAATCACAGGATAAAGGACGGCAAATGAAACACAAGACTTTGACCATGCCCATAATATTCATTCTGATTCACTAAACACATTCTACGACTCCTAAATGCCAATATAATGTGTCAAAACCATATTTTAAAATTTTAAAACATATACCAAATTTTTAAAGTACCATCATAAGACAAACTACAGAAGCCACATACTAACTTCTAAAAATAACAGAGATGCTGTCACGTGTTATACTGATGTACATTTTAAGTACATTTGATCCTTAAAACTTTGCCATTGTGGGTATGCAGTTATGGAACCATAACATATTTATTCTATATTCACATATATGACAAAATTGTAAAAGTTAATGTTCAATTTTGGTTGAATAAACCTCAATGTAAAATCTACATGATGTATAGAAAAAGAGCCACTTAACCACATGGTCTTGAACGAATAGTGTGTACATTAATCCAAATCTTTTAAATTCTCAGATTGTCAAAAATAAGGTGTTTTTGGCAATTCTTAAGACTTTTTCTCTCAAATTAAGTGAATTTCTTCAACAAAACTGACAGAAAACATTTAGGCTCAAAAATTGAGTGACAGGGAAAAAAAAAAGATTTATTTCATTTGGGGACAATTCAAAGCAAAATATTTGGTATAGCGTAACTACTTTTTTATGTCTTGCTCTTAAACATCTGAACCAAGACTAGTTTCCAGATACGCTCCTTTTTTTATCCCTGTCCAGATAGTAAAAAGCATGTTGGATGTGCAGGCCAAATGTTTTTTAGTGAAAGAATGAGAAAGATGAAAAATGTTTATAAGACAATTAGGGCATTTGGCAAGACCTCACAAAATCACTCAATCCAGTAAAAAATGTCATAAAAAGGAACAGCAAGGGTTCGGAAGAGATCTGCCAACTAACACAAATGGTTAAAATGCAATTTCAGAAAGTATTCGGACATAATGCACACTTCACATAGTTCTGGACAAAAGCCTAAATCGCACCACTTCAATGGACAGAATTCCAGCATTTGGCTCCTTCCCACTAACATTACATTTCCGATATGGAAAACATGTGCACAGTTGGAAAAGTTATCAAATCTAACACTTTGAAACTGCTATTCCTGTCAACATTTTAGAAGACTGGCCAACTTTATCTCAAAAGTGTGAGGGCTGAATTTCTCTAACGCCACAATTATGCACTGTAAGCGGTAACAACGGTCAGACATTTACCAGCAAACATAAAAGTCCATTCTGCTTGTTAATCCAAGGATCTGTAGCTAAGAATCTGGCAACCCAGAATGTAGCTAATTGGAGCAAATACTGTGTTACTAGTTATCTCAACTTGCGAGCTGATTAAATATGCAGAAGGTTTTGTTGGAACTCACACATGCTGCCATCATCATCACTGACCTATTGAACTGCTACTACAAGATGCAACTCCTACTATATCACAAATTTTTTTTTTGGCACATTCTTCATATATAACTTATAAACTCATCTCAAAATAGGGCTGCTAGCCACTGACTTTAGTTTTATTTTTTCATATACAAAATATAGGAAAGACAGAAGTGCACACAGCCTCATGTCTGGTCCTGCGCAACAGAAATAACAACCATATCTTAATATTTATAATAGTAATTTTGTATTTGGGTAAATCTCACAAAAACATGACTCTGTCATTTTAACCTCAAAATCACAAGAAAAAAGGAGAGATAATGAGGTCTACTTTTAGGAGCATTCATATTTTTTATTTTTAAATTATTTTCAGGACAATTAAGCACTTTTACATACTGTATTTCTTTATTTATGATTAATGTAATACAGCTGTATTAATTACTGTTTTACAGTAAAAATAATTTTTAACTGTTACACAATGAAAAAAACATCTTAATAGTCCTAAGAATGGACATTACCTTCACTTTATGCAAAATATAATTTCATATTTTTTTCACTTGATTTGACTCAAATGAAACATGAATATGACAGCTTTCATGAGATTCACCCATTTATATATTTTTTATCATTCTTTTTTTAGCATATACATCAAAAATGTGCAAAAATAGTGAGACAAGAACGCTGTGTTGCTTGCATTTGGAGTGCTGAAAATCTTAAAATGTACAGACAACGGCTTCACTAGGAAACTTCACAGAGTTTTGCAGAGGTTTTTGCACAGAGATGAGAATGAACGAGAGAGAAAGAGAGCAGGACAGGACAGTATCTGATCTGTTAAGCAGGTGTTTCATTGCTGTCTGATTCTAGGTAGTGATCTAGAACAGAAATGGATCCCCAAAGACATTTGAACGGGGGCTGAAGAACAGGCAAGATAAGGTACAACGACTGTGTGAGGGCATTTTCATCTTTTCTCAATGAAGTGCATCAGGATTCAGACTATACATTTAATTTTTAACTGAACTTCTTTTTTGGCTCCAAAAGGAAGTTACGTAACTTCCCCTATGACATCACATTCTTCATCTGCAATTATCCTTGGTTACTAATTGAAAATAAAACAAGAGGCTGGAGAGGATCTGGCCAAATTGTTTACGACTGTGTCAACAGCAAGTGCGTTCCCTGGTCGACTCTGATGGCTGGCGACGAAGTTTGAAGCCCTTGACTGCAGACCCGCCATCCGTGTCTAAAACTGGGATTCTTTGACCTGTAAAGGAAATCAAATATAGATTATAATGAGCACTAAAAAACATGCATGAAAAAAAGCAAAAATGATTTGCTGTTTCAGTGCCAGCACAAAAGTGACAAGCACGGTGTCATGCACCCACAGGTTCCTCAATGGGGCAACTGCCAAGCTCCATGGTAAAAGATCTGTATCCACTGTAACCCATCCACTGCCCTGGGTCCAAGGGGCGAGAACAAGTATCCAACGAAGCACTATTCTCACCACCATCAGGATCAATTACAGATCATGCATTCATTATCATTTTAATAATAGATGGTGTTGCAATAAACTGTATTTATTAAAACTAAACCTGCTTGATTAAGAAGCTCAATCAAAGGAAGACAACATTTAAAATCAAAAGCTCTAAAATAAGTGATTCTGGATTTCTACAGCATTATTGATGACATAACGCACAGATGACTAGTTAGGATTTTACTCACTTATCTGAATAAAGGCCTCATTGATGTTAATGGCATTTTTGGCACTGGTTTCAACAAATATGGCATGAATGGAATCAGCATAGTCCTTGGCGTCCTTCTCTGACACCTCTCTGCATAACAAGAGGACAAAGCAGCAGAGCACTAATAAGTAATCAGATTCATGCATTAACAATTCGGACATGTTTAAAACTCTCAAATAGAGTGGCTTGTTATTGTTATTCTGGATATTTGGAACAACAAGGATTTAATATGTTAGCCAACATTTGTGGGAGATTATCTGAGTGAGCTGAACCTTGAAAAACTCATGTATTTGTTTTTGTGACAGTGGTGTATAACTAGCACACAACAGCATGTTGGAGGGAAACCATTGTGTGCTGGTGCTCTGTGCAACTGTCACCTGATCACAAGTGCTGATCAGATTGCACCCGTGCTACACGTATCAGGCCGGTCACACTGACAACAGATCAATTTTCCATTGACGCTTCGCCCTCTCTTAGATCAACTGCCCAGCTGGTGATGTTTTCTCTAAACATTGCGATTAACTCGATTTTTGATTTTTTGATTTTTTTGGTTTGTGCAAAAGTCCCTGCCACCTTGCCAGGGTGTTGTGGGTGGTTGCCAGGGCAAGATTGTGGTAACTAGGGTGTTGCTATGCGTTCGCTATGGTGTTCTGAATGGTTGTCTACTAGGCCTAAATATATGTTGGGTCCCTCCATGCAAGTTTATGGGATTTGTGCCCACAAAAAAGTTATGCTTTTACTTAATATAATTTTAAATAGTATTCAATTTCTAAGCTGGTGTAATGTTATCAGTAACTGTATTTCCATGATGACAGATTTTTTACATCTGGAGCGAACCTCTTAAAATAGGATCAAAAAAATTTAAAAAAACAATAAAATCAATGTTTAAAAGTGAAAGAAATGATGGCTGCGGATCACTGAGAACAGCACCAGTTGTGCCAGAAAACGGAATATCTAAGCTTTATGTGCCAGACAGAACAATTGCAAGAATTTTCCCTGATATTTATTGCCTGAATGACTTGCGGTGCGGATGCAAGCCATGATTCCTCAGATTCAATGTCTTGGTCTTTATGGTTTCAAAATGTAAAATACAACCGCACTGACAGCAGACTAACACTGCCAAAGAAAGCAATGGTGAACCAAGACACATCATTGGGCCTGTGGGAAGAGTGAAGCAATTTAAAGTGGAAAGATAAATTACAGACCGCTTAAGAGTGGATTTCTTTTTCATCACAAGTTATGGTAACGGTACGTTTGTGAACTTGTTTTCAATGAGTCGAGACAAGTTGACAGCAAATATGCGGGTCTTTTCCCGACGTCAAATTGAGTTGACAGCCACTGCGGGTGCATCCCTTCAAGCTGAATAGAGAGGACAGGATGTGGAGTCTTTTGTGGCAAGGAATGGTGGAATTCACCTGGCATCGGAGAGATCGCATTTGTTGCCAGCGATAGCCACCACTATGTTGGGTGGTCCGTGCTGGCGAAGCTCCTTCACCCAGTTCTTCAACGTCTGGAATGATTCCTGAGTGAAACACAAAGAGATTTTTAAGACAAGCAATGCTGCTACATCATAAGACTTTGAAGTCATTATCTACTGACCCTCATGTTACTCGAACCCTGTGTGATAACATTTCGTCCGTTGAACACAAAAGGAGTTACCTAGCAGACTGTCCAAGCTGCTCTTTTCCATTACTGAACATGAATGCTAACTAGGGGCTGTCAAGCTCCAAAAAACACCATGAAAGTAGTCATATGACTTGTGCATGATATATCAAGTCTTCTAAAGCCATATGATAGCTTTGTGTGGGGAACAGACTGATATTTAACCCACTATTCACTGAAAGCCTAACCTCAACCCATAACTCCTTTAGTGTTCCATGGAGAAAAAAAAAAGATCTTGCGTAGTTCGAGCGACATGAAGTTGAGTAGATGATGACAGAACTTTCATTTTTGGGTGAACTATCCCTTTAATGGCTTTACCAGCAGAAAGATTTGTGTTGTAATAATGAAGAAATATTTCTGTACCTCTTTAGTGATGTCATACACAATGATAGCCGCAGCAGAGCCCCTGTAGTACATGGGAGCCAGGGCACGAAACTAAGAGCGAAACAGATAACATGCAGATGTGAGAATAAAATGATGGCTTGTACTTAAAAAAAAAAAAAAGCAAGACTTAATCATCACTGATAACATCCCAACATCCCTTCTTAGGGGCCGAGTGGGTGATCTCAACCTGCGTATGCTTATTATCAGAGCTTTGAAAGAATTTGTTCGCTTTGGCGGAGGTCTCCTTCAAGTTTCACGCTGAATTAAATGGACAACTGAAACACAAACAAACGCGTGTTATTCCAACTTGTTCCGTTCAAACAGAACTCTAGGCGGTGGTTAGGGAAAACCACGATGAAAAACCCTAGACGTGAGCCACTGCTAAAACCAAAAGGAGAATTGTGTTTCAGACGGCCATGCCAAGGAGGCTTGAGTTGAGGAACTGTATGGAAAGGCGTATCAACACATGTGGGAGCCATCAGGGGAAAGATGAGCGTGACATGTTTGAAGAAGTTAGCGCTTAATCATTATAAAATAGCGTAGTTGGCTTGTTTGACCCGGTCATCAAAAATAGACCAAAAAAGGCTCTGATTAATAAAAACAAGCTGGATCCAATATGCCATTCATTTGAAAAAAAGAGCTAAAAGAGGGGAAAAGTGCATTAGAAAGTGAATGATTAAGAGAGAGACAGGGCAGGGAAAGTAGACATGGCAAGAAACCCTGGCAGGTTTTTTTTTTTTTTTTTACATACTTTCTTAAAGTTGGGGTATGTATCTTTTCAAAAATGCTTTAGAAAACTGAGTCGGGCCGAGTACCAAAACAAACTTGCAGCCAATCAGCAGTAAGGGGCGTGTCTACTCATGATGTGGAGGAGAGAGCGCTCAGTGCACAGGACGGACATTAGCCGAGCCGAGCGACGACAGAAAGATAGAGATGGCTGATAAAAAACAAAAGAGGAAAACATCTGCGGAACAAAAGAAGGCTTACGATAAGGCAAGAAGTATGACCCGCGTAAATTTCGGATCAGCTTTCCAGCGCTGGAGAGAACTCAAGGAGTGGAAGGCCTGCGATCGGACGCCAAGGTTGCTTTGTTTCTTCTTGATAGATAAGTAACACCGTATCTACACCGGTGCCGCATCAGCTAAAGTTTGTCTACACTGGACGCGATAAAGCGACCGTTGAAAATCATTTGAAATTTGTGTCAATGTCATAAATAGAACGCAGCAGCAGTTTTCTGTCGGGGATTTGTCGCGCTGCGCCGCTCGCGTCCGGTATAGACACGGTGTAACATTGGTTTTGCTTTGTTTCACAGAACTAATTGTTGCCTGGGTTGCGTACGTATGTGTGGGGCGGAGCTATCAAAATAGGGGCGAGACCCTTTTGGGGTAGGGGCGTGTTTGTTTTGGTGATTTGAAATATCAACATTGGCTACCAGAAATCACTTACCCCACCTTTAAGTTTAGGTGTGAGATAGTCTTAAAATTAAAAGTTGAAAAATTTTTTTTTAGCCAAATTTACAGTTTGGGCAAATTATTGAGAAAATTAACAGTTATAAGCTGCAAATTGGTGCACAGTAATATATTTGTGCTCATTAACAGAATGTTTTATGAATTGCTATTTTTCATCAATAAAAGTCAATAAAGCAATATGCATAAACATACATAATTTACAAATAATATCCAAAACCAATTGGAACCTAAACCTGTAGTTCTTAACTGGTTTTGCTGATCAATGCATCAGTACTAAGTGAGATCACTTAGGATAATATTTATTAATATCTATTCTACAGATTTATTTGACACCATGCAAAGTTTATTATTTAATTTATGAAAACGCTGTATAAATCCAATATAAATTGTCAGAAACTCTGCTTAATCCATCTTTTTCACCAATAAAATGAATAAATCAAGTTTGACTGACATGGTTTCTCACATTTATAGCTGTTTTTAGCAAAGTCCACTGCATAAGGAAGAGGAAATGCTTCAGTTTAGCTTTTGTCTAAAATTGCAGGATGTTTCCTCAGACATATCCCAGGATTCCAGACTGTGGTCCCTCTCCAACCCTACTCCTGCATTTTCTCTCATCCAACTTCAGTCACTACCTCTTCAAATTTCTCTTGCCATCAAGTCGATTTGTCAGTTTTAAAGACCTCATGAAATCGCTTTCCTAGCTATATGCAATTTTTCTTTTTGGCTATTTTCTTATGAAAATATGTTTTTGAAAAAAGTTTTTTTTAAAAGACGTCTCCTGTGCTCATAAAGGCTGCAACTATTTGACCAAAAATACAGTAAAAACAGTTACATTGTGAAATATTGTTACAATTTAAAACACCTGTTTTCTATTTCAATATATTTTGAAATGTAATTTATTCCTGTGATGCAAAGCTGAATTTTCAGCATCATTACTCCAGTCTTTAGTGTCACATGATCCTTCAGAAATCATTCTAATATACTGATTTACTGCTAAAAAAAATTCTTGATTTCTTATCACTGTTGAAAACAGTTGTGCTCCTTGCGTTTTTCCCATGATTATTCGATGAACAGAAAGTTCAATAAACAGCATTTATTTGATTTGTTTCAACAATGTAAAGTCTTTTCTGTCACTTTTGATCAATTTAATGCACCCACAAAACCACTAAAGCAGAAAGCAAAGAGTACAAAACAAGTCATGTTTCCACAATGCTGTTCTAAAAAGCACTGTGTCGGATAATTGTCTAATCAAGAGCTTGACAGCCAGTGAAAAGCCTGATCACAACTCCCACTGGAGTACAGGAATCTGTCTTCTCTTCACAAAGTCACAACAGAGCTTGAAGTTAGAAAAGAAAGAAGAAAGACACTAAGAGGGAGGAAGGGAGAGAGAGAGAGATTGTGGCTTTGATTGCTATTCTGAAACCGCTATCTCTGACATGGCCTAGCATTTCATCCCATCAGGCTCTGGAGCATCCCGAACAAAGCAAAGCAAAGAAAATCGGACCTCTTTAACCACTCAAAGGCCACGATGATAAACTTGCACCATATTTACCGGTGGGAATACATCAAATCGCTAAACAGGACCAGATGAGGGTAAAGAGGCTGGATAAGTCAGACTTTCCTATATTCTTTCATATGGAGAGGGATTCAAACATTCAAGACCATTACTACTATTTTGCATTTTTCTAATTTAATCAAAAAAATTTTTTTTTATAATATTACCATCAAAACAATTTGAGTGAAAACTGTGAAATAAGGTCATGTCTATCTTTTGTACAAAGGATTTAACATGTCAAGAAACACGATTTTGTTACATTTGACCTAGAAAATAGCACAAAATATTTATTTTTCAGTCGAATTCTGAACTTTTTCTGTGTTTTAAATTCATCACAATTCAAAAACTTTTTTCTATTTTCCTGCTTAACATGTAAAAGTCCCAGATTGTCAATATAGTTTCATAAAAAGAGAGAAGCTATTCCTTGTGGTATTCCTTGAGGTTCCACCTGGTATGATACTATTTTTTTTTCTAGCAGCTTGTGTGGGCCGCTTGGCATTCTAGATTTAGTATCACATAACATCACAGATCATATTGCAAACAGCCTCAAGATTGCCGTCAAATCATGAGCGGTGATAAACATCTCGAACTATGCGATGTCACCCCTACTCTTCAGCTGTCTTGCCTAACGTAGACTGTTTTGGGAGAGAAGAGCATAAAGATATAGAGCGTATAGAGATACACGAAGAAGACCATCCCCCTTCCAATGACATTAACCCCTCTCTCCCTCAAATACTTGCGTGCATACAAGAGAAGCGCATGCAATACTGCCCCCTGTCTGAACTATGAAGACATAGTTCTGCAAAAACAGAAGTGAAACAGAGTAAACATTGTATTTAATGTGGCTGTCAGCTTGTGTATGTGTCACCCCAGTGTGTGTAGTGATTGTTACTGCTTACCCTTTCTTGTCCTGCTGTGTCCCAGATGAGGAATTTGTGAAGCTCATTTTGGTACTGCAAAGTCTTTGTCATAAACGATGCTCTGAAAATAAAATTGGCACGATCAATAACAACATTAAGCATACAAATACAAATAGATCTGCATGGAATCTGAGACATCTGCTGATCTTGTTTATAAAAATTTGCCAGTAAGACTCTCAGCTTTGTTTATTACATTTACATATTTAAATCCAGACTGCCCCCCCCCCCACAATCTTACATACTTATAGACGTCTTTACAAGGTTTACAAGTGTTTTGCCAGGTGCAAATACACACACACAAAAAAAACACAAGACATGTAAGGCTCCATAATAAGGATTGCCTGTTGTTTGTCATTGCCTTACGTTCTTTACATTTGTTGTTTTGCCCCTGCAAGCTTAAAAACTAGGTTTTCTGTTATGTATTGAATGTAGCTGTAAATTATTATGAGAATGAATTTTGTATCTTGCAAGCATTGATTAGAATTGGTATACGAATAACCATATGCCAGTTTTTTTTCTAGCAAAAGTGTTCATGGGATCAGTTGTTGAATAGTAGATGCATAATTTACAGCTATTATTGCAAATTAAAAACCTTACAAACCTAATGCATTAATTTTAATACTTTTCTCTAGCAAACAAAGGTTTAATGAAAAATATAACACAAAGGTATTTTAAATTGTTTTAAATGTTAGTTATTTTAATATTTATTTTAATGTATTATTTTTTATCATTATTTTTTAGCAATATTATCATCTTTTGTTGGGCACAAATCTGAATGACTGGCCTGACTGGGACAGCAGAAAAGTCTTTATTGTTGAGCCCTGAAATGTGTGTCAATTGAATTCCCATTTAAGTAACTCAATTAAAAGGGGTCACAGTTTAAATCTTTAACACACTGTGATGCAACATGTATTATACAATCAATGCTGTATATTAAATCACTTACAAAGCAATGTGAACCTGTATTACATTCACACTTATTAGTACCAACATTGCAGCTAGTGTAACTAGTTCAAGATGCTGATTTACAGATTTTGTTTTCTTAAGATATTGAATCATTAATAATATTATTATTATTAAAACAAATAATCCATCAAGTTTTTTTTTCTTTTGATACAGTGCTTTCTGACACTAATCCTAAGGAAATTTCAACACACGAAGTATCAATTTTGTTTGCTTGCTTCCATTTCACTGCATGTCACCGCTTGCTGTGTTTGCTATGTGGCAATCCTTTAAAAACTGCACGTTAGAAATAAGAAAAACCTGCATTACAGTCTGCTTGACCTCACTGTGAGTGTGTTTTGCAGTAGGCTTACCCAATTGTGGGATTAATA
>NW_015539892.1:467150-492128 GCF_001515605.1 Sinocyclocheilus anshuiensis | reverse complement strand
TGTTTGTGTGTGTGTGTGTATATATATATATATATATATATATATGTGTGTGTGTGTGTGTGTCTGTGTGTGTATATATATATATTAAATTGAACATAGGTAATATAGTTTGTCTTATTAAACTTCAAGATGTTAGTTTAAAATTTATATATTTGTGTTTTGTACAAAGGTTTTGACAAAAGTTGAAAATATAAGGTCAAAACTGCATGTATTATAAAACAATCAATATAATATGAAAAAAGGTTTTAGATTAAGCATAAAAAGTCAGACTGTAGGACTACCGGTTGACACACTGCAAAGCTAAAAGCACAGATTTATCATCAATACATGAGTAAATGTAGATAATAGTGAAGATTTGTGCCAGCTATGAAATCCTTACGCAAGATAATTTGATTTGACTAAACTAAACTAACTGATTTATGTGAATATATCCCATGCATCTACTGAACTAAATTTTACTTCTCGAACTCTCTAGACATTTATCATCCACTTATGAATCTGTGGTTAAATACGTCACCAGCCCAGAAATATTACTGTAACGATTAAGAGACCATCAAAGTTTGCACAATAGGTAAAACCACTGGCACACTTTATTGCAAGTTATAGTATGCAATAACACTTATGACAGAGCATAAACATTAAATATGCAACAAAACTGCAATCCACGTCAAGTCATAAAAAGCGAATAGAAATCTTACCCCAAGAAGGCATACTTTCAACTCTCTTAGCGACATGTTGACCTCCAAACTAATGAAAACTTCCCAATCATTCCAAACAGTTTCATAAAGCTGATAAACAACTATTTGTATTTGACGTAAGCTAAAAAGCAACACACACACAGTCTCTCTCTACACACTAGTGTCAGATATCCACTGCTTTAGGACGGCATGAGAACCTGATGTGAAATACTGACATAACGCGTATAGCTTATTATAGTATGAGGATTTAGATGTTATATTAATGATCGATTAGTTGCGATATTAGCTGCTCGCTGATCGCCATCTTGAACTCCGGCTGATGAGTCTAGTTATGGGAAGTCATTGCCGCGAGTCGGTTCTTTCGAACAGTTCGTTTCATTGAACCGTTCAAAAACTGTTAGAGCAAAGTAATTACGTCATCTCGTGGTTCCTAACATACAGCACGCATAAAAATAAAGCCCTATTGGGCATATAAAGGCACATACGGCTGTTTATGCACTTTTCTATTATGTTTTATTATTATCAATAATGTACGTTATTGTAATTTCATGTATTCCAGTTTATGATAATGGATGACTGAGTTTCCAGAACACTTCAGCAACTTTACAGATCAAAATATCTCTCTATTGAGGTGAATATTATATATATATATATATATATATATATATACACACACACACAATGGAACAATGGAAATAAAAGTAAGGACAATGGAAATGGAAAAAAAAGTCACAATCCTGAATTTTTTATTTATTTACATTAAACGGCACGAAATGTCAAAGAGTGGCTCGAGAAAACGCCCGGATCTCAGTCCGATTCGTGAAAGAATCATTCAGTCCGGTTTTGTGAACCGGTTCAACTGAGTCACTAAAAAGATTCCATTCTTTATGAACAATTCATTCACGAATCGGACTAGTCACGTGATCGACATTGTCTTATTTTTTTCTCATCGAGCGTTCGGTTGAGCGATACGATTATTTGCGATATTTTCACGCGTAAAAGTGTTTTGTTTCGATGAGTTTCTGTCTGTTCTTTTAAGTATTTGATATTCATGTAGATGCCGGGATTGAAATAAGAGCAGGAAATCTTTTGAGGAAGTGGAGTGACAGCCCCGCTGTTAATCAAGATGGCAGGTAACGTGCTTTAGTACATTTATTTAAAGCTTTATGAGGCGGTTTAAAGAGAATCGGCTCAGTTATTATTGTTGATTTGATGACGCGTAATGCCTTTTCAATTTTTCTGATGTATTTTAGAAGAAAGGTCATGAGCTTGGTGAAATGTTAAGTGGATTAACACTAGTTGCGAGTTGTGAAGCTAGCAGGACAGACTGGGATATTATAAAAGTACTGTGATAAAGAACTACATCGGCCCAACAGGACAATTTATGTTGTATTAAATACTGTATGATGGAAATTATATAGTACATTTAAGTAAATAATGACGATAACATAGCTGAGCTGACAGGAGTTTGACTGTCAATTTGTTAGCCAGCCTGACGGGGGGCGATTCCGGTTAGCACGTTTGGTTAACTGGTCCCCTTTTAAAATG
Source organism: Sinocyclocheilus anshuiensis (assembly GCF_001515605.1). Taxonomy (NCBI): domain Eukaryota; kingdom Metazoa; phylum Chordata; class Actinopteri; order Cypriniformes; family Cyprinidae; genus Sinocyclocheilus; species Sinocyclocheilus anshuiensis. Next base: position 489,882 of record NW_015539892.1, on the reverse strand, counting down.
CATTTCTAATGTGTCATAACTTAAGAACTGTTTGTATGTTGTTGCTCACTACGATATGAAAGGTGTTTGGCAGACATCTTCGCCTAGTAAGCGGGTTATTTGATGTAGTCAAACCTGAGTTGACATTTTAGTGAGATAAAAGTTAACACTACAATACATACCAAGGCTGTGTGTCAAAACCTAGTGAGCAGTCTACCTAAGCAGCACTTGCACTGAAAAAAACAAAAATGCTGTGTAGTAAGGTAGTTTACTAGGAGGCTATGTTGTGAGCCACAGCAGCATGGCTTCAAACTGTCAGATTATCTACTATACACTTGCCGGTGTAGTGCCGAAATTTGCCCCCTGCCAGATTATGCACCCCCTAGTATTGGTAGGTTTAGGAGTAGGTGTGGGGGAGGGGTTAGGATTATGGGTGGGGTTGGGATTAGGCAATCAGGTGAGGGGGTGCATAATCTGGCAGGGGTGCAGAATTCGGCACAACACCGGTGTAGTGCCGAAATTTGCACCCTGCCAAATTATGCACCCCCTAGTATTGGTAGGTTTAGGAGTAGGTGTGGGGGAGGGGTTAGGATTATGGGTGGGGTTGGGATTAGGCAATCAGGGGAGGGGTTAGGATTAGGGGTGGGGTTGGGATTAGGCAATCAGGTGAAGGGGTGCATAATCTGGCAGGGGTGCAGAATTAGGCACAACACCGGGCTCTGATTTTAAATTTATGGTTTGTTTCCCCAGGTCTGTCTTTGTATTTTGAAGATGGTCATGATGATTTGGATGACTGTGAGTATACAGAACTCTTCAGCAACTTTACAAATCAATATCTCTCTATCATTGTGACTGGGTGAATCTGATGAAACCTCTCAAGTACATGCCCAGGTCATGTTTCACTCGGGGAAAAAAAAAAAGTATGGATAGATAGATATTTTTGCTTAATGAAGTCTGTTTTAGGACCATTCATATTTTAATTAAAAATGAGCTTAATTGTCAAGATAATGTCACAACAAAAATATCTCAATGGACCTCAAATATGCAATTTTTAATGTAAAATTTAATATGGACCTACCCATGCTTTTAAGAATTTTCCTCATTATTTTTACACTATATAGTTGAAGTCAGTGTGATCTTTGCTGCCAGAAGCAGCTTGCTTATAATGGAATCCCTTTAACTGTTTATGCTGTAAAGTAAATAATTTCTCATTAAACAAATTCCCTCTACTCCGTGTCACTCTGAATTTCTTTTAATAAGATTCCTAGTTTGAATTTAAAAGATCTCACATTTGATACCACCAGGCTGTACTAACAAACTCGACATTGATTTATACTCGGTCATTAACTGTCCATATGAATCTGTCTTGCAGTTGGATTCGATGACTATGGTTCAGAGTGTGATGGGATTCGGATAACAGCATTCCTGGATGCAGGCCAGGATAATCTCACCCCTCTGGGCCGGCTGGAGAAATATGCTTTCAGTGAAAACGTCTTCAACAGGTGAGATGTAAAGTGTGTGGTCTGCAGTGTAAAACAAGTAACTATGAGACATGTAATGTGAGATGGATTTCAGGATATTTTTTTTCTCTGAAATGCAATGCTCAGTGTTTTCTCAGGAGTAGTATAAGATTTTATGTGCATCTATATAATATATGCACACATACATGCATACAAATGCCTCATTCATTAATTCAAAGACCTGTTATTCAGTGTTTCCTTAACACCAATCGTTCAGACAACCCATTGAGTCGGTTTTGCCTGTCCTTTTCACGTAGGTGCGAAAGACGAGCCAGGCCGCTTTACTGGTGCTACTTGAACAGGGTCTGATGAGTAAGGCAGATATGGAGGGAAAGGTCTGCCCTGTGCTTCTGGAGCTTACTGAACCCAGCAGTGACGATGACTACAAGATCGAAGCAGTTGCGGTGAGTCTTTGTGTTAAAGAGAACGTGCTGCTGATTACTGGAAGTGGAAAATACTCATGGTAAAAATATGTAAACCATGAGTTTTCTTAGGACTGAAAAGATAACTTGTTATATTTCCTGTCGTAACTTCATTCCATTTATGATGGAATGCATATCTGTTTACTGTCTGCATGATACTGTGTTAACTGTTTTAATTGTTTTGTGGGGTTGGGTTGATGGTGTTGATCTTTGGGTTGATGGTGAATAATGTTTTGTTGCAGATCATGTGTAAGCTGGTGACCATGTTGACTAAAGACACGGTGGAGCACCTTTTATTGCTGCGCTTTTGTGAACTCTGCAGTGACGTCAGACTATTTCAAGTCCGCAAGGTAATGATACTCTCAAAACGTTTCATAATTCTTGGATGAGCTTAGAACTGGTTTATGACATGTCAAGTCTTTGTGGAACATCTTCATAGTTGATGTGATGAACTGCGTTGTGTATTAGGGCTGTCAAAATGGCTGAAAGTCTAAATTCGAATTTTGTAATTAAATATGATCAAAATTTGAATTATAATCAAATTTAAAATGCATAATTTCAGTTAGGGTGAAGAAAAGCTTTTGGCTTCTCTCCAGAGGCCACAAGAGAGCGCATCGAGCAAAATATCTGTGGGAAAAAAGTGCAAAATGTTTAAAATAATTTTTATAAACCAATTATAATGAATTAAGTTGCTTAAACAACTATAAACAAAACAGCATCATGTATGTATGCATAGTTTAATACAAAGGGCGGAAACCCAAACACAGAGTACATTTTTCATTAAAAAATATTGAGATGCATTGGGATGGGGGAAAAAACCCCACCATAAACTCTCAATATATGTTTTTTTCAAAGTTAAACTTGCATTAATTTTACATGGCTTTCTAAACATGCGGCTCCTTTGTGCGAGATGCGAGTGCAACTGTGATAGATGTCCCTCTAGAAAATGCGTGTTCTGTGTGAATGGCTTGGTTTCAGTTTTGATGTAAACAAGATCATTGTTGTTGACCGCATTGATGTTCTCTTTTTCCGCAATATTTTGAATGAACAACGCAGCAGCGCCGCATCTAGTGGCTTCAACTGTATAGGTTAAGAAAAGCATTAAAATGCAACAACACTTACAACGTTTTTGCATTCGAATGTGGATATTTATGTGAAATTCGACGAATATTCAAAATTCACATTTTTTTTGACAGCCCTATTGTGTATGTCTGTGTGTGAAATTCATATGCCAAACATACACTAACAATAACCCTGTGCCCAAAAGTAAATCCAAAAATGGCTCAAAAAAGTGAAGTTACTTAAAAAAAATTTTATTTGTTTGCAGATGTCATGTGTTAATTTCACGGAAGCTACATGTATTTGATCAAAAATACAGTAAAAGCAATAATATTGTGAAATAATATGAATATATTTATTTCTGTGATTGCAAAGCTGAATTTTCAGCAGTCTTCAGTGTCACATGATTCTTCAGAAGTCATTCCAATATGCTGATCCTTCAGAAATCATTTTAACTTGCTGACCCAAACTTTTGGACGGTAGTGTATTTCCCTTTTTACAAAAGTGTGGAAATACCAAGTCCATGCATTATCATTATTATATCAGAATCCTGAGACAAATAAGTAACAATCAGAACACAATAGACAGAAATGGCTTCCAAAAACAAGAATCTTGACTCATTGAAGTTCTGTTTTGATACATGCACATATTTGTGGCTGTTTTGTCATTCAAAAAACTGCAGTGATAAAGCTCAGGTGTACTCTGTGTAGAAGACATTGTGAAGAATGTTAATCTACTTTTGCAACTCGTGCTGGGTTGGCAAGAAGCAATGTTGCTTGCATTGCAACAGGCTTCTGTTTACAACATAACAGAAGACTCAATTTGACCTCATTGCAAATGCCTAAACCTTCTATTACACTTTTTTTTCTCACCGTCAGGTTTGTGCTGCAAACTTTGGCGAGTTCTGTTCTATTGTTGGCCAGGAAGCTACAGAGAAACTTCTGGTGAGACCTTCTGCGTTCCTCTTGTGCTTGTATTTATAACAAAACTGCAGTCACAGTGGGTCAGAATTAATGCATCTAATTATTTCTGAGTGCAAGACTCAAAACACTTTAAAAAAAACACTTTAATCTTATGAAGCCTTTAAGTCTGTTTGTGTCTTTGTGCAGATTTTTGTTGACACGACGTGCAAATGTGTTAACCAGCACTCTCTCTTTGTCCTCACCTCAGATGCCAAAGTTTTTCGACCTGTGCTCAGACAGTCTGTGGGGTATTCGGAAAGCCTGTGCCGAGTGCTTCATGGTTGTTTCAAACTGCACTTCTCCGGAGGTGCGGCGTACTAAATTGTCCCCCTTATTCATCAACCTCATTTGTGATCAGTCACGTTGGGTAAGAGCAAAGAAACACACACACACTAACACTGTGTGCTAACATGCCGTGACTCAGCGTGTAATTTCTGTCTTTACTGAAAGTGAATGTGGTTATATGATGCTTAGTATGTGGATGTGGAGTAGGATTTTGGATCAGTGAGATTTCTGACTTTGTTTTTCCACCTGTTTTAGGCAGGAACATCTGCTTATATTCTTCTATCATTTTTCCTTTTCAGGTACGCCAGGCTGCGTTCCAGTCTCTAGGTCGTTTTATCTCCACGTTTGCCAACCCTTCAATCACAGGACTGAATTTCTGTGAGGATGGAACCCTCCACGAGATACTGAAGATCTCCTCAGAGCGGTAAGTGCACATGGTTTCTGTTACTGTTTGTAATCGACTGGTTGTTGTAGTCGTAGTTGGTTATCGATTTTTACTGGAAGCCTTGTATAATTAGGCTTTTTTTTAATAAAGACATTTATGCTTTTATTCAGCAAGGATGCATTAAATTGATTAAAAAATAAAATTAGAATGAATTATAATAATATTTTTTTTTAATAAATGCTGTTGTTTTGGACTTTCTAATCAAAAGAGGATACTGAAAAAAAGATTTCCACCCAAAAAAAAATTAAGCAGCACGTCTGTTTTCAGTATTGATAATAAGAAATGTTTCTTGAACAGAAAATCAGCATATTAGAATGATTGCTGAAGGATCATGTGACACTGAAGACTGGAGTAATGAAGCTAAAAATTCAGCTTTACATCACTGGAATGAATTGCATTTTAAAATATATTGAAATAAAAATGGTAATAATATTTCATAATATTGCCGTTTTACTGTAGTTTTCATCACAAAATGTAGCCTTCTTTCAAAAACATTAAAACAATTTTTTGAACAGTAGTATAGTTCTTTATATTGAATACATTTTTGAAACTCTTTTACACAACAAAATGAATGAATAAATCCTAAATGGAGCTCTTCTGTCTTTGTAGCCACAGACACAAAGTGACCACCAGCAACTCCAGTAACAGCCGCAATTCCTTCATTGATGGTTCTCCAGACAGTCTCATTCAGCCCCGTTCAGTGCAGCTACAATCCACTTCAGATCTGACGGGTCCACCATCACATCGTCCAGAAGGCAATTCCTCTACCCAGCCCAAAGAAGATGGCACCAGCCTGGGCCAACCTAAACACTCAGCCCCTTTTTCCCGCCAGCAGATGGACGACTGCACAGTTTTCAACTCCTTCAACTTCTGGAGATCCCCACTACCTGACATCACCCAAGACCTGCAGCTACTACAAGAAGAGGAAAGAGATGAGGTGATAGAGAAAGAAGATGAGACCATGAGGGACACCGAAGGTGAGGGGAAGGAAGACGTGCCAAGTTTAGATGCACAAGGCCCAGCCACCAGCTCCCAGATCCAGAAGGTTTTGGACTGTCTTCAGCCCCACCTGGATGATCCTGATGTGCAAGGTGATTTGCAAAAAGAGCACATAGTTCTTTTGCCTTTTTCCACATATGGACATAGTTATTCATTTTCCTGTGTGCTTTCCTCTCGCAGCTCAAGTGAAAGTGTTGTCCGCTGCGCTGAAAGCTGCCCAACTAGAGAGTCAGAGAGAAGATGCGGATGAGTCTGTGTCAGAGAGTAACGGTTCCACAGGCTCTCCGACATCTGATGAGCTCAGTGCCATGAGTGAACTCTCACTGACGGACGCACAGATCTCAGACTCACCCTCCAGTTCACCAGTGCTGGTAGACGACTCTGAACACAGCAGTGAGGTGAGAGGACGACTTTGTAGTTACTAAATGTCAAAGAATGTTTTTTGTCTCTGAGGAAAAAGTAATTTCAGCAATTTAACAATTATAGCATTTAAAAGAAATGATCTTATTTTTTTTTTTTAATGTTTAAAATATGAAATTTAATTAAGGTTATAATACTTTAAATGTTTACAAATATTTATATTATTATTAATATTAATTACTGTCAGTACATGTAATTAAATTGATTAAAAGATTTTCTTTTCATAGCCCTAATAATAATAATAAAATTATATATTATTTATTATAATATTTTAAATATTTGATCACATATTTTAAATGTAAAAAAATTTGTTATTACATTCAATTTAATAATAATTTAACATTTGTTAAATTATAATATGTATTAGATCTTTTTTTTAAATGTTAAGATTATAGTTTATATTTCATTGGTATTAATATAATGTTTTATTATTATTATTATTATCAATAAATATTTAATCAAATTAATTGCATAGCAGTATTTGCTGAGAAAAGCCCCCAAGTGAAGAATCTATATTATTGTGCAAAAATACCAATATTCCATGTAGTGTGTCAATTAATATGAGGTCATAACAACAATAATGTTGTTTTAAATGTTTTTTTTTACGCTGATGCAATTGTTTGACATGTCATGGCAACTCCCCATCTGCATTTTTATGTAAATCTGTTTATGCAAATGTAATTCGAAGGAAGTTCTGCCACAGTAACTCTACAGTAGAGAGTTCATTATACATGCATTTGTGTGTGTGCACACAGGAGTCAGACCTAATAGAAAATGTGGAAGAGGACAAAGATTCAGACACAGCTAAAACATGTGATGAGGGGAAATCTAAAGTACAGGTAATTTATGTAAAATACAAGCAACTTATGAAACCGTATCTAAAAAAAAAAAAAGAATTCTTGCATGTTTTAACAAATAAAAATCTACTAGCTTTCAAATAGATTTCCACAGCATTCATGACATAAGCATATCAAATGTATAAATAATCTCCTTTTTACAAATAAACGGACTAAGTCTGCTTGATCAGACTAGTTCCCTAACAGTCATTCTTTGTTGTCTCAGAATGTAATTCCACAGCAGCTGCTGGATCAGTATCTGTCCATGACAGACCCCGCTCGAGCTCAGACCGTAGACACTGAGATCGCTAAACACTGTGCATTCAGCTTGCCAGGTGTCGTCCTAACACTGGGCAGACAGAACTGGCACTGCCTCAAAGACACATATGAGACCCTTGCTACAGACGTACAGGTAAAACTTCCTCTTAATCTGTATTGCTGATGTATATACACACACACATATACACACACACACACACACACACATATACACACACACACACACACACACATATATATGTGTGTGTTTCATTATTATTATTATTATTATTATTATTAATTAAACAATATTTTCTCCGTACCATAATATTATAGATTATTATTGTTTGTCTTTATTTTGTAAATAAATACAAAATTTAAAAAAGAGGAATAGACACAGTAGCTTCAGTAGTTATCAAATGAAATACTATTGAATATGTTACAGTGGAAGGTGCGGCGGACGCTGGCGTTCTCTATCCACGAATTGGCAGTGATTCTGGGGGATCAGCTGACTGCAGCTGACCTGGTGCCCATATTTAACTGCTTCCTTAAAGACCTCGATGAGGTGCGGATAGGAGTCCTCAAACACTTGTATGATTTCTTAAAGGTGAGAAAATGAAATTTCCTCAACTCAGAAGACAGAATATTCGAGCATTTTATACCAAGAGCTTTGAAAATGAATTGCTTATACTGAAAACAAAAATGTTTAAGAATTATAATTTCAGACAGTTTGTATATTCCTTTTTTTTCTACCATATGTTTAAATAGGGATTTTTGTTATGATATGCTAATTTGTTTAGTAGTTTTTATGTACTAGTTTATATTAATATATTGAATTTGCTTTTATTTTTCATTTAAGTTTGTTTTTAAGTAATTTTATGTGCTTTTGTCATTTTTATTAGTTTTTCTTTTTTAATAATATATATCTTTTATTTTTCAGTTTTAGTCATTTTAGCACTTTCAGCTTAAGCTTATTTCAGCTAGTTGCCAAGGCAACATTTCTCATTTTCGTTTTAATTCTTCATCTAATATTTATATTTTGTTTTATTTCAGCTCTATTTCAATTACCGAAAACTATTTTTAATAGATTTAGATTTAGTTAACAATGGCCCCAACAACACTGGCCCTAACAGATCTTTCTGTCGTCTTTTGTAGCTTCTTCATGCCGATAAGCGTCGGGAATATCTGTATCAGCTGCAGGAGTTCATGGTGACGGACAACAGCAGAAATTGGAGATTCCGATATGAGCTAGCTGAGTATGTGCTACTTTGTTACATGCTTCATCGACAAAGCGCCTTTTGTAGTTCTCAAGTGTGATCTCACTCTTGTGGCATTTGTCTGTCTGTGTATTTAGGCAGCTCATCCTGATCATTGAGTTGTACAGCCACAACGATGTCTATGACTACCTCAGACAGATCGCACTTAACCTTTGCTCTGACAAAGTGTCTGAAGTGCGGTGGATCTCCTATAAACTGGTGAATCATGTGCCCTTCAGCTTGTCAAAAATAGCAGCAACATTGCCTTTCACTAGCTGTATTGTTTACGTTTGTGTTCTGCTTTTAGTAACTCCACTGGACTGTTTTCAGCCTCAGCTTATAATACAGGTTTCCATTACCATCCACACTTGTATTTAGTGCTGACATTTTATCTTGTGAATGTGTGTAGGTGGTGGAGATCCTGCAGAAATTATATGCCTGTGAAGCTCATGATCTGGGTCTGAATTTCATTAATGAGCTGATTATGAGATTCTGCCACTGTTCCAAATGGGTCGGACGTCAGGCATTTGCATTCATTTGTCAGGTAATATTTACATAAGATTTTTACAGTAGCTAGGGCTGGGCGATATAGCTAAAAAATGTATCAATGATATAATATACACATACTGGTAAAAAATGTATAGTCTGAATGCACTGTAAGTCGCTTCGCATAAAAGCATCTGCTAAATGCATAAATTACTAAAATTATTATAATATTTCATATCGTTCGGTATCGATAATTATTGACATTTTTTATAACCTTTTTTAATACAAAAAGCAATAGAAAAAATGTTTTAATTTAACCACTGTATTTTTAAATTAACCCAATTTATTGAGACAAACAACAAATATTTTTGTTTTAACAATCAAACACAAAATAAAAATTAAACAAATATCTCATTTCTAATGTTTTATATGCAGATTAAATATGTCTTAAGGAAACTTTTGTCTTCGTCTCCCGAGGCCGCAGGAGGGCGCAATGAGCAAAATAATGCAGCGCATTTAAATTGTCAACGCAAGGAAGTAACTCTATTACAAAAACGTGCATTACGTCTAAATTAACTCATAAAAATCAAATATAATTTCGGAAATTGCATAAACGATTATGAACAAAACAGCATCATGTATTTATGCATTGCTTAATCCAAAGAACCGAAGCGCCATTCACACAGATTGCATTTAAAAACATATGAGACGCAGTGAAAAGGAATAAACCTCCAAAAATTTGTGACGTGTTTTCTAAACGTTTAAACTGTTTTAACATTGCATGGCTTTCTATACCTCTCTTGTGTGAGATGCGAGTGCAGCAGTCATATTTGTCCGACTAAAAAATGCGCTGAATATGTGTTCTGTGTGAATGGCTTGGTTTCGGTTTTAACCTAATCAAGATCTTCTCTGCATTGAGCTTCTATATTTCTCTAATATTTTGAATGAATAATGCAGCAGCGGCACGTCTCGTGGGCTAGACTAACAAAACATTAAAATGCAACAACGTACGTCACTAACATCATCACCGCAACTCGCGCGCCACTGATGACGCTTCCTGACGCACACCTAACATTCAGATGCAAATGTTTATTTTAAATTCGACTAATATTCATTCTTTATTCACAATCTGCTCATCACAGGCAGGCACAGCACTCAATTCAGCATGAGTTCGTGTTTGTGTGTGCTGTCTGCGTCACTCATAGCACATGCCTATATCGTGCGCTATATCGAACATTTTTTCTATCGTTATTGAAGAAGGTGTACCGTCGATAAATATCGATACCATTTTATCGCCCAGGCCTAGTAGTCACACCATCTTTACATTATTTGATTTAGCACAGAAGTTTTTTTTTCACTTCTCATTCATAATCTTATATTTTTGGTGCTGTTAGTTTCAAGTTTCAATAAATATTTTGCACAGAGTAGCCTAGTACAGTAGTTTTTTCGAGACATTATGGGATGGATAATTCTGAAATTGATGATACCAGAATAATCTGGTAATAGACTGGTGAGCAAATAACCAATTAGGTCAAAACTCATGGCCATTTCTTGGTTATTTTATTTTATTTATATCTTTTTTTTAATGTATAACTTTTTTGTTGTTGTTTTTAGTTATTTTGAGTGCGTTATGCAAAATTTTCAAAAGCCCACTAGCTGAGCAAGAATGTTAAAGCTATCATGATATATCTAACAATGTGTGAGAGACTAGTGATTAATTAATTTCTTATGTTTCCACATAGGCCATTGTGGAGGAGGACTGTATGCCCATGGACCAGTTTGCACAGCACCTTCTACCCAGTCTGCTCAGCCTCTCATCCGATCCTGTACCCAACGTACGTGTGCTGGTGGCCAAGGCGTTACGGCAGAGCGTGTTGGAAAAACGTAAGACACACTAACACAAAACATAACATAAACATGTTAGAGGATGCATGCATTACAGGATGTTGACGCAGACTCATGCCTCCATCATTAGGCCCTCCAAGGGCTTAAATTAAATTAATGGACAAAAATATTTATGAGTAATATCCTGCGCAGAGTGCATAGTTATTTTTGTCCAGTGAAATGCTTTCTAGAATGATGTCCAAAGTGCAAGCTGTCAAGTAAAGGCCATTGGCTATTTTTTGTGTGTGTGTTTTGTTTTTTATTGTTTAGATATTTCATATTGTTTGTTTTATTTAGTTTAGTTTTATTTATTTTACTTATTTAGTTTTGTTTTTATTGTTGTTTCTTCTATTTTATTCTTTTTATTTTTACGTTGTTTTATTTTTTGTTCAGTTTTTAGTTTTTTTTTTTTTATTATTTTATTTAATATTGTTTATATAATTATTAAAAAAAAATTTTTTTTTACTTTATTTGAAGTTTATGTGAATTTTTTTGTAGGCTAGCGACCATTTAACTTAACTTTAAACATAAACTGTCACTGTTAGTAGCACAAAAAATAAATTGCTTTTCTAAATATGAAGAGTTCATTTGCAAAAACCGATAAACGCCACTTTAAAAAAAAAAGAGCTGATTGCCGTGCATTATTCTCCACATATAGCGCAATCTGAACCCTAAACACGTTTTGTCAAAAAAGCTGGTTTTGTCCACTTAAAAGGCATCGCGTTTTACTGCAGAAGCCAACACGCGCCCTTGTTGTTTTTGAACAGATGCCGATAAGTCCATTTTAGCGAATCAGCGCGCTGTATTCAGGTCAGGTGACAAGGCTACTTTCACTTTGAAAAGACGTGCTAGCTGAGAGGAGTTTCGTCAAAGCTGACTAAAAGTGATCGAGGATGGATAATTTCGACAAACTTGATGAACCTGTGATGTCTTCTTCAGGGCGAAAAAGGAAAATAAAAGCTGAAACGTTTTCACGGAGCCTTGCGAAAGCAGCGCGTTACAATGGTGAGGGAAAAGCTCCGTGTATTGCGTGTAATCACATCCACACAGTTTATGATCACAACAACAACAACAACGTTTGTCAGGCATCTACATTGTCATCTGAGGAGATTACAAAGATTAAACGAGTGTTTTTTTAAACTCTAAAACATGAAATGTGGAGTTATCTGCTTTTGCCAAAAAACGACTGTTGGAGTTATCTGCTTTTGCTATAAAACACACTTTTAATATGTAAAAAAAACATACTTTCAATGAACTTTAATTTTGTAAATTACCCGTATTTAAGTTATTATTACATAATCAAAACAACCCAACTGCAGAAAAAAAATTAAAATGGAGTTATCGGTTTTTGCAAATGAACTCTTCATATGTATTTAGTGTAAGTGTCACCGCTGTTCTGATCACTTATGTCTGTGCTCTGATCTCAGCGTACTTCAAGGACCCAGGCAGCGCTTACTCAGATGAGCTGGAAGAGGCTCTGTCTGAGCTGAGGATGGACAAGGACAGGGACGTGCGGTTCTTCTCCACACTGGATCCCAACAGAAATGTCATGGACACATCAGCGCTAATTTAGCACCGTGTACTACCCGCACACATGAACAAGCACCAGCAGGAACAACACTAAACGGATTCACAGGCAAGTGTTTACAAATAGGAACTACTGACCAAGACCTTCACACACGCAGTGTATCCTTGTCCTCTCCTAATACGCTCCATATTTGACAGTGCATGCATATATTATGCATTTATACACAAAACAGGCCTCATTTATAAAACGTTTCTACTGATATGTAGCTAAATCTAAAATTGGATCCTTAAAATATGCAAATGTATGCGTATTTATGGTAGTACGACTAATACAGCCTTGCAAAATAATTTTCCACAGTGGTTTTCACCATTTAGATGATAAAATTGTGAGATTGCGTTGTCAAGCAATTAAAAATGAATGCAAAACAATACTTTTTACACATGAGGACTGCTCACTCAGCCTCTCACTTACACAGCCTCACTTTAACCACCCAAACACACACACACTCACACCTTCAAACACAGAACAACCATCTCACCTCTCTGAATGGTGCAAGATTTTATTTGCACCTTTGCGGCAGCAGAAAGTATTTGGAGACACAAGACGCATCTCAAAAGCGGATTGTGTCGTTTCTCCTCATCAGACGGTTCAGATGCTACCAGCTGCCCCTCCAAAGCTAACTGTACATTTGTAAGACTTCTTTTTTTTTCTCCATTTAATTTTCTTGTGGATTTCTTAAAACAAAAAGGACTAAGAAGACATAAGCAGACTGACACAGTGAAGTGCTACTAACTCAGGGAGACCTGATATTCAGATTTTTTAAAGCTGCAATGACGCAAAATGGTATCGAGCCGAGCCCAAGTGATGCTGCAGAACTGTTGCTGCATTTACCAACCTCCTGTTTACCTGACCCTCAGGATCCACCCAGATTGTTGTGGGAAACGGGGTTTAGAAACAGCAAATGAGCACATTTTTGCAGCTCAGGAGCCGAAAACCTCCCTCTATTTTTGCTCAATCCTTTTGTAGCTCACAATTTGCTATTGTCTTTCAATACTGACATTTTAATGTACACGTTTTTTCTGCGTGTTTTGAGTGTGATCCAGTCGTACGTAAACGCAACCTCCTCGTCTTCCCTGATTGGTGGAGAGCGGTTTTATTTCTCAACGTTTTATAAATAAAAGGGGCCAGTATTTTAGAGAGCTGTCAGGAGTTGCTTTCCAGGCAACCTTTACAGTCACTTGATGACATATAGACACTGGACAACCAAAATTGTCAGACTTAAAAAAAATTTTTTATAAAATCTCGATTGGTTAATTCTGTGCTAAGAGAGCGCTGCTTGGTTGTCTGTGGAAAACACCAAAGCAAGCACACTGTTTAGTCGGATTTGCACTAGTTAATCAAAGCACACCATGATTCCTCTCATTCTGACAATTCCCAAATTTGCTTTAAAGTAAATAAGCTATTTTGTTCTTGAAGTTGATATAATGGTCCATCCATTTTTAAAAGCATGGTTGTGCTGCTCTTGGCATCGGTTAACTCGCGTCTAGCTGCTGATCAGTTATTAGCATGTCTGTTTTTATGGTTTATGTATTTAAATTAGGAGGACCGGACCCAAATCAGCACATAAGGGCAAACTTTGCCAAGAGCACTTTACTATTCATTAAGGGTTCAGTGGAAAGAAGATTGCAGGTCCTTGTTTTATACAGTATATATAATAATAAATAAATGAATGTGATGAACCGGATGAATCATGATAAATCAGTGGTTCAGATTTTTTTTAATAAGGCAACTTTCTTGACCAAACTCAAGTGGTGCTCGAATCTGGTGCATTTATTCTCACAGATGTGAACATGGAATGTTTATGGATTGTGTATATGGAATTGTTAAAAAAAAATAGGTTTAGTTTAGCTCTCGAATACAGCCTGAGATCAAATTGATATGTGATTTTATTGATGATATCTACAGGAGTCATTGCCAGTCTTTTTTATGTAGCGATATTTGGTTTGGAATTGTAAGAGGGAAGTTGTTTTGCTTGTGTTCCCATGTGTGTTTGTGTGTCTGCATGCATCTGTGTGTGACTGTGTGTCCTTTCCGTTTCATTGCTTCTTTTTTCCCATATGGACCATGTTGAAAGTTTTTGTTAGATTATATTTTCCCCAATAAATTCTCCTGTGTGATTTACTGAGGCACTGACATCACTGATATGTCAACTAAACCACTTCATCTGTCTGCATATGTTCTGATCCACTAGTTTTCTTGTAATGTTACAATATTAAGATACAAGCATCTGATTTGATTCTTTTGCCCCCTTTTATTCTTTTCAGAGTATCATGTTCAAAGATTTTATATCCTAACCTTTCAGGTTACAACCTTTATAATTTTCTGTGCATCTCTTTTAAATACATTGTATGTATTATTTTTAGTATTCATTCATTAAAATAATATGAATTTGAAATCATTTCTCAGTTGTGCCTTTTATTCTGAAGACAATTTAGCCAGGAATTACTAAATCAAGTGATTCTTGAGCACCTTACATATGTTTGTAATATTTGAAGTGCAGCTAACAGTGCTATAGATTTTGTGCAAATATATATATAATTTTATTTTTCGATGGACTTTTGTTGTGTAGCGGAGATAGATTTCACTTCCGGTTCGCCTTTTCCGGTCCTCTTTCCTGCCTCCCGTTCAAGATGGTGAGTCTCTAGCCTTAGCGATTGATTCGTGAATATGTTTTAGTATATGAAATCTCCTTTTATATACTAAAGAAAACTGCGCGATCACTTAGTTTAGTTAGTAACGTATTTGATTGTATTAGATGTGGGCACTCTATAGGATTGTTAGTTTTAGTAAAGCGTTTGTGAAGATGGCTAGCATGTGCTGCCTCTGCTGTAGCACGCGGCATGGACGGGCCTGCTACTCTGTGTTTATGAAGTCAAATACTTCTCTTTAATGCTTATTATCGCCATTAGTTATTCAACGTACCGATGCAGGATGTGGTATAGTCGTTATTTAGCGTATATATCAAGACCCTCAGCCTGTCATAGTGCTTGAGTGTCAACTGAGCTGACGTGAAGATTGATGCATCTAACTGCTTTCTAGTAACGTTATCATATACAATTAATAGTTGATCGACACGTTGCTAATCTTAGTAAATTGCCATTTATTTTGATTGGTGCAAAAAAAAAAGTCTCTTTGGAAATATTAAGATCTGTATGTGGTTCCCATAGTATTGGAACACCTGGACGTGTCTGGAAATCCCAATTTTCGAATTTCCAAAAATAATCTACCTAAAGAAAGAAAGAAGAAGGTAATATGATGTCTTTAAGTGGTTCCCATCCTTGAAGTATAGTTTTTGGACCTTTTAAAATGGTCGTTTCCTGGTTATTATTATTATTAATCCTTTCAAATTTCCCAAAACTATTTAGAACAGTAAAATGACCATTTAAATTGAAAGTTGTTCCCATGGTAATGGAAATTCTGGAAATATAATTTTTGGAAATGTATAATTCTCATTATTATGGGAGCCCCATATAGATTTTTAATTTTATAATTTTTGGATTTTACAGTTGTGATTTCCTTATTTCCATAACTTCCATTACTATGCGAACTGCATACAGAGCTAAAATTGTATTTTTAACATTTAATTAATTTTTACATTTTGGAAAAATGTAATTTTCTGATTAAATTTAAAGGGGTCATATGATGCTTTTTTAAAGATCTTCTGTTGTAAGTAATCTTAAAGATTCCTAAATGCATCTACTTTCTGAAGGCCAAATAAAGTGCTTTTGCTTTCGCCTAGAAACACACAGCGTCTCCCTGACATGGCTGCTTCAACAACACTAACTGCGGTTACTGAAACCACGCCTTCTTTCTTTGCGTGAACATTTGGGTGGCATTATGCAAATATTTCCACATAGTGAGGTAGATATGTGGGGGCGTGTTAGAACGAGCCGTTTTAGGGGGGCGTGGCAGAGTCTTAACTTTGATAAAGAATATCTCTTTGGTTTTGAGACTTTGGTCTTTGCAACTTCAGGGATCTTATCTATGCACAATCAGCTTGTAACACTCCAAAGAGAAAGGAAAACTTGAAATCGCATCATATGACCCCTTTAAAGTAATAACAATCTTAATTTTAGCATATGCAAGAAATGGCTCTCCTGGAGTAGAATTTGTATAAAAACTAAATTAAAATTATTAAATTACTCACGAACAACTGGAAAATGAATGGAAAAATGTTTGGTCAGAAGGTGTAGGATGTTAAATTATGATCTATACTCTTAATTATTAAAGTATTTCCATTTTTACATGACAGACTAAGAAGAGAAGGAACAACGGACGTGCAAAGAAGGGCCGGGGTCATGTCCAGCCCATCCGCTGCACCAACTGTGCCCGCTGTGTTCCCAAGGACAAGGCCATCAAGAAGTTTGTCATCAGGAACATTGTGGAAGCCGCCGCTGTGAGGGACATCTCAGAAGCTAGTGTGTTTGACTGTAAGTGACTGCTTTAACTACCAAAACATTGTCAAAGTTTTATTGTGCGCTCTTCCATATAATTTTTTATTCCTTCTCACTCCTCCTATGTAGCGTACGTATTGCCCAAGCTGTACGTGAAGCTGCATTACTGTGTTAGCTGTGCCATCCACAGCAAGGTGGTGCGAAACAGATCCCGGGAGGCCCACAAGGATCGAACACCACCTCCCCGATTCAGGCCTAGTGTAAGTACACTGAAATTCTGTTGCAGGCTAATCTATAATAATTAGTAGGGTTACAGTGCATGCATTGTATTTTGTTGTTACTTGGTGTTTATTTGCATCTCAGCATTTTCTTTTGTCTGTTTTTTTTCCTGCACAGGGTGCTGCACCCAGAGCTCCTGCAAAGCCCATGTGAAGCAAATTAACGGTCACATTCTGTGCATTTTATGCAGGAAAATAAAAAAAATATCTAAAACAGGTCCTGGTGTTTCATTGTTTTGATTGTTACTGCATGATGGTTTGAGTGTATTTGTTACTGCTCTGTAGTTTGAGTTTGGAGCTCTGTCAAGTTTAATTCTAAATCCTTCATTTTTCATCTTATCAAACTTAATTTCTGTTGTTATTATAATAGGTGAAAATATCCCCAATATTATTTTACATCAACTTTTTTTTGAGCTTGGTCATAATATTAAATTAATTAATATTAGCAGTCAGTGTTGTTTTATATATTTTTCATAGCACTTAAAATAATAATAAATATATTAAAATATTGTTTCTCAAATAAATACAACTCAAAGGAATAATAGGGTTCTTTTAATACAGTTAACATTTCGCCTGTATGAATTATAGCAGAAGTGTTTAGTAATAGCTACATTATATGAAATAAATCTGAAAAAAAAAAAGCTGAGGATTTAAGATACTTCAATAAAATAACATTCATATTTTAAATCATTTTAAATAAGTTCATATGATGAATAAATATCCTTCTTGCTAGTTTAAAGCAATTATAAGTACAGGACAGACTATGCATAAGGAAACACTATTATTATAAGCTCAGATGTACAAAGGTCAGGTTTTGTACAACTGCACCTCTAACCTTGTTAGTGCAGTCAGGCACAGTATCTCATAATCTGAAGATTGTGACTTCAAGATTGGCTTGTCTGCATATATCAGATAATATACCCATATATTATATAAATATTTACATGCACACTTGTTAGTGCATTTACTTGCATCCAAACAGCTATGGCCACTCTTAGACAGAAAGGTGGCAGTTATGAAAGTCTAATATCTGTAAATGGGTTCATTAAATCAATTAGATTGTCCCAAATACAAAATAAATAGTTAAAATAAGTAAAGAAATTACAGAATAAGATTACATTTTTATTATGAAAGAATATTTAAAAGAAATGGTACAGCAATGTTTTTATCAGCATCGGGTAGCACTGTACTTATTTACCATCTGTTACTGTAGGATTTTGAAAAGTGCTGAGTATCACTAAGTCCCAGTGATCTCCTTAGTGAGGTGTGAGTTCATTAATCAGTCAGACACGCACAGCAGCCTTGACCGGAACAATGGAAATAAACCAACTCAATTAAAATGGCTACAGTTAATTAATTAGTTATATTGAAATCATTTAAATAAGGCATCCTTGTAAACCTCAGGTATTAAAAAGAGACTGAAAACTAATTAAGCCGCTGCCAATTTCAATTCTTCAGGCTTTATTTGCCAGGCAAGGCCAAAAAAAGAGGACGCACCGAGAAGAGGCCTGCCTCTACAAGTTGGAAACTTCATTACAAAAGCAATTTTCAAAGGCCTGACTTTTAGAGAGCATTACGCAGGATGGCAGAAGGTGACGGAGCTGTGGAGGAGCGGGAGATAGAGACACAGGAGATAAACAGTGATGAGGAAGCCCTCCTCCATTTTGGCAAATACAGCGAGGCTCGGGCCGCAGTGCCATGGGAGCAACGCACATTCAAAGAAAAGGTGCTCTACCACGTGGATCGGATCTTCCTGAGTTTTCTTGCACTCTTTTTGCTGGTACTCTTAGGAGATTTCCTGTATAAGATCTGGTATGTGACCAGCTGGAGGAAAACCCTGGAGTCTATTCTGGAAGTTGTGTCGTACCTCTTTACACAAGAGAAGGATGAAGAGCTAATAGAATTGTAACGTAGACGTTTCTGAAATACACATCTGTTTTCCTTGATCGCCTTCTACATCAAGATGGAACTGAAACTGAATCTAATTCTAGGACCCTTTCAATAAAGTATAAAAGGTTGTGTTGATTACCTGTACAATTGTGAAATCTGTTTGATAACCTGAGTCAGTGTTTGTGATTGCTGTGTTTGACATTTTGAGGTTTTGTTCCTGTGAATAAAAAGCTTCTAGATCTATTCATGTTGTATTCTTTTAATGTGGTTATGTCAGGAGCTGCTTGTTTTACTTTAAGTATAGCTGCTGTTCTAATATTTGGCTATGATGTGTCATGAATTACCTTTACAAGTTCAAGAAAGGGTTCTTTACAGCAGAATGTGGAAGATATGTCATGTCTCATTCCTTTGATTCTCACCTGTACTAATAAAAGAAAAAGTAGAGATGAGACAATTAATTAAACATTAAAAAGCATCAAGGTCAGAATGGGGTTAAGAGGGTTAAGGCCATTAAATGGCATCAAAAGTGACAAAAGGCCAAATAATAGAAATGACTTTTTTACTACTACCTTTCAGCTACCTTTTTAGTTTCATACTGTCATTTTAGAAGATTTAGCTGTTCATATTTTAAAGTGTCTATTCACTATATGAGGTGCTGCTGTTGAATGTGTAGCTGTTAGCTAAATAAATTTAGACTTAAAACGTTATAATTTGAAATAGTTAACAAACCACAACTGTTAAGAAAATTTAAATTGAATTTTATGTATTAAATAACCAAGTTTGACAAATTGATGGCATTGGGTATTTAATTGTTTTTATTATTTTTTTTAAAGGAAAACGCTAGGGGTAAAAATTCCCTCAAATCAACATATTGCCTAAAGTCTAATTCCCGATACTGATTCACACTACCATGGCTGTCACTATTTTTTTTTTTTTTTTACTCAAAGAATAATAACATACAATATTTTATCAAGAAACTAAATTCTAAAAGAAGAAAAGGAAAATAATAATAATAAAAAAAGATAGAAAGACACATTTCAATAAATAAAAGTTGCCAGGGGGAGGTAAGTATTACAATACAAGATATACATACAAACACGTATAGGCTACATATATATATATATATAAATCAAATAAATATAAAGTGCACAAGCTTTCAAAGTTCTTACAGCTTTCTTCGTCAAAGTGTCTCTGATGTTGTCAATATATATACATATTTCAGTCAACAAAACCATAAACTTGGATTTCTTATTGGTAAATTTACACTTATGAATGTGAAATTTGGTCAACAGTAAATCACGGCTGTCACACTCACAGCGTTGACAGAACGCCATGAACGAGGAAAAAATTGTAGCCAATCAACGTTTGCTATTTTGACAGGGCGCATCATGCAGCCAATCAGATCATCGCATACTGCGACGTTCTTCCGCTATTTCCCTCCACTCGTCCTCTCTTTTCTGGAAATTGCAGCGTGACCGACGTTTCGTGTCTTTCGCAGACTTAAAGTATGTTCTTATTGACATTTTACCACTAAATCTGGCTTTGACGTGTCGTTTATATGTTAAAATGGTCAAAGTATGTTTAGGTAGTATTTGTGATTAAAACGCAGCTGTATTTCCCCTTCTGTAAGCACATGCAATGTGATATAGCCATACTCCATTTTGTTTCCTTGGGTTTCGGAATAGAAATATGGCAGAAAGTAATTATAATTAATAACACAATATGTCGTGAAGGGCTGAAAAATGTGCTGTTTATTTGATTTATATTTTAAAATGTAAATGTCTCTAACTCTAAACAAAGCATGAATAACACGCTTGATAAACCCTGTCAGCTGCTTGATGTGAAGTTCAGTCCGGACTTGGAGGGTTACATTCAATCTCTTCTATAATTTATTATTTCAATCGATATCTTAGGTTAATGCGTACAAGTGCTGTTTCAGAACTTTTAGGACAACAAGGAGCATCCGCGTGTCCTAATGGTTTGTGTTTAATTTAATTCAATTTGCATGCTCAACAGTGCAGAATGCAAACACAGTAGAAACAAGAGCAACACAGCATAAGCTCTGGTTCCTTCACTTATTTATGCCTTGTGTTTTCTCAGCTGTTGACAGAAACACTGTTCAGAGATCTCTCACAATTCCAGCCACTATTCACGATTTTTTTTTTTTTTTTTTGTAATTTAATACCATTTTCCAAAAATATAGTATTCTTAGTGAGACCAATTTAGACAGTCTTGAGTTTTTTCTCCTATTGGAGCTGCTTTTGATATATACTGAACAAAATTATAAACGCAACACTTTTGTTTTTGAAAGGAGAAGTGCTCACTAACACAGATTTAGACAGATTTGTGAACAATATTTGAGAGAAATAGGCCTTTTGTCTACATAGAAAAAGTCTTAGATCTTTGAGTTCAGCTCATGAAAAATGGGGGCAAAAACAAAAGTGTTGCGTTTATAATTTTGTTCAGTGTATATTAAAATATTAAATGAAATGTTATTACATTATAATTTAATATTATAAATTAACATTTTAAACATGTTTTAACGTACATAAAAATATTTAATAAATTTTTTTGTCAATATTTTTATATATTTGGTCAAAATTATTCTTTAGATCATATGAATAGAAGATGACTGTAAACAAACCCATTAATCAGTTGTAATATTTGTAACTTCTAGAATGCGTTACGTGGCCGCTTACCTGTTGGCTGTTCTGGGGGGCAACAACAACCCATCCGCCAAAGACATCAAGAACATCCTGGGGAGTGTTGGAATCGAGGCTGATGATGAGCGTCTTAACAAGGTGGATCCTGGTTCGAATAAACCTGTTTTTAAATCTTCATCTCAATTTAAATGATTTTTGTTAAACAGTTGTTTTAAAGTTAAACATCTTAACATTTATGTTTAATTGGTTTTCTGCCTTACAACCATTTACCATATTTAATAAATCTCTTGGGTATATTCTATTAATATTATTAGTTATTATAAGGAATGCAGTATAGTTCTGATGGTTTTGCACATGCAACTCTGTTGCCCTTGTTTCCTTGTTCTTAATCAGTAAGATGGATGCTCACATAATGCAGCTAATTTCCCCAAATGAGTCAATCTCGCTGTTTTTGTTGTTACTCAATAGGTCATCAGTGAACTGAATGGCAAAGACATCAATGAAGTCATGAATGCCGGTAAGGCTGCATTGCCTTTACAGTTTGACCTACATAATATTAAAATCATGTGAGCTACGAGTTCTTCATAAGTCTCACTCTGTTGTTTTACTTTTGTTTTCCCACAGGTCTCTCTAAGTTGGCCTCCGTTCCAGCGGGTGGTGCAGTGGCGGTCTCTGCCGCTGCCACTGGTGGAGGTGGGGCCGCTCCTGCTGGGGAAGCACCTGCAGGTGGGTAGTTTAATTAACCTGCTACCAAGGTTGTTATAGAAAACTGAAACAAATCAAAAAACCAAATCAAACCAAAAAAACTAAAAATGTCTAATTTTCATTTAGCTTAACTTGATGTACTAAAATAACTAAGCTAAAACTGAAAAACAAAAAAAACTATGTAGACATTAAAAAAAAAAAAGACAAATACACATCAAAATGAATAAAATTTAGAGAAACATTGAAAATATAAAAATAAAAACTAATAAAACTATAATAGTATTAATGATAAAAAATAGCACTGCCTCATTCCATTTAATTCCAATTTGATGACATACGTTCTACTGAAAAATATATATTTTTTAAAGGGGTCATATGATGTTGCTAAAAAGAAAATTATTTT
>NW_015539892.1:464760-466152 GCF_001515605.1 Sinocyclocheilus anshuiensis | reverse complement strand
ATACAACTTAACCACTGATTTCTAGTCGTGTCCTCTTTTGGAAGACCAAACAAAGTAGTTTCGCTTTCACAACAAAACACAGCGTCACACACGGCGGGCTAGAGTGAGCAGCGGCCGGTGGGCTTGCGGCAACCACATGTGGCGACCCCGGGCTGGACTCCACTTCGTCCACAGTGAAAGCCGATCCGGCGATCCACAGCGAAGTTGATGTATTTCCTCAGCGACCAGCACGGATCAGCTCTAGGCATGACAAAGCGGATATCGTCTTCTTTTGGAAGGCCAAACAAAGTAGTTTCGCTTTCACACCGAGAAACAGCGCCTTCACGACATGGCAGCGGCGGCAACAATACTACTACAGCGAGAATAAAAGTTACGCCTTCTTTCTTTGCGTGAACATTTGGGCGGCGTTATGCGTGTTAGAACGAGCCGTTTTAGGTAGGCGTGGTTGACTCTTAACTTTTATAAAGAATATCTCTTTGGATTTGAGATTTTAGTCTTTGCAACTTTACAGATCTTCTTTATGCACCAAGAGCTTGTAACACTCCAAAGAGAAAGGAAAAATTGAAATCGCATCATATGACCCCTTTAATTCAATGTCATTGTTTAGTTTTCCAGTTAGCAAAATGTCCCTTTGCACAATTTTCGGATTCCTTTCCTGGTGTGAATTATCTATTTTTCAGTAGTAGCTGAACGTCACACTGATTGGTTTGTAATGGATCTGATCAGATCGTAACATTCCTTCCCTCTTGCTAAACAGCAGCAGTCCAAACTTTAATTATAGGCAGGCTGATCTGGTCCACTGATGATATACTTTGTGGTTGAAGTTAGAAATAACCAGCAAGCCTTGTGATGTGTAATTTCACATTTGCATGTTTACTTTTCAGCGGAAGAGAAAAAGGAAGAGAAGAAGGAAGAATCTGAGGAGTCTGATGAAGACATGGGCTTTGGCCTGTTTGATTAATCTTGCTTCTGTACCTGTAAAAATACAATAACAAAGGAAAAGGTTTGTGTTTAAAGCTGCCTTTTATGATTATTTGTCTGTAAAATGGTCAATTCTGTTTATTTATTTATTTTTAAAATGAAGGCATGTTGCGAAATAGAATTCACAATTAAGAAAAATTGTAAGTCGAAAGTCATAGTCGGAATTACTTTTAATTGTTTTACTCTATGGAAATGGCTTTCAATAAGTGTTATTTTAAAATTTTGGGAATAAAACAGGCTAGTTCTGCTCCAAACTCATAGCATTGTCTGAGTCAATTGTGGCGTCATAACAATCAAGCAAATCATGATAATTTAAAGCTGCCTCTGCACATGAAACTGGGATAAGAGAAAAAATATTAATTCAGTCTTTGGAAGAAGGTGACTTTTATAAAAAAAAAAAAAAAAAAAAAA
>NW_015539892.1:455857-464749 GCF_001515605.1 Sinocyclocheilus anshuiensis | reverse complement strand
GGCTACGTTTCTTAACACATAAGCCCCCTTTGAAAATTGTTCTTTGTAATAAAGGACTTTTTAAAAAAAAAAAAAAAAAAAAAAGACAACATGTTGCTTAGAGAAGGTTTGAAAATCACAATGAGTGCCTAGCAAAAGCCCTGAGCTTGTGTTGGTCAGAAGTCAGTTGTATTATTACAGCCATCAATCACCAGTCTGTGGTGTTTAAAAATAGGTCCAGGTGGCAAAGTAGCATAAACTGGCAATGCCTTGTCATTCCGACTGCCTGCTGTCACTCTCTAAAATAAGCTTGATCTTAATTCACTGCTCAGAGTAAATCAGGGTTTCAGTAGGGCTTCTTCTGCTCTCCTGGACTTAAAAGATGTTATGAACTATTTATGTAAGTACATTTCACACATGTTGGTTTGTTCTCAATTTTTATGAGGTTAACTGAGATTAACTGGTGGTTTATATAGGAAATATAAAGAGTATATATTTTGGAGGACACCTTTGTCTACAAATTGTAATAGGTGCCATTTAAAAGATCCATTTATAGTCCTGTAAAATACAAGTGTATGTAATGCAATAATCAGGTTTAAATAAAGGGGGAAAACCTAAGAAAGGTGTTAAGTTAAGGGTTAATAGTTCACTTGGGTGAACTGTCCCTTTAAGTTTTGAATATTTTAGGCTGTTGGTCATTATAAAAGACAACATGCTTACAATCCACTAGCTACAAAGATATAATCCACCAGCCATTTCAAGGTTTTTAACGTCATGGGATGTTGTGAAGCAGTACTTTTCCATTGCTATTGCTTGTGGTATAAGAAAACCTGTTGAATTTGTGCTGGTCAGACGCATAGAAACATACACAACAAAGACTATTCAACAAACTCTGCTCCTTTTTTATCATCATGATCTAACACGATCAATTGAGGATATGAAGATGAAGAGAACACAAGAAGTCAGAGAAAATAAGATAAATGAAGAAGAAGAGAAGCAGTGGGACAAAGCAGAGCATTTGGAAGAAATAAAAGCGGATACTGAATTACCAGAAGAGTACTATCTTGGGCTTGAGGATTTATCCTGGAACCTGAACTCACTGGAGCAGTTACTGTATATCAGCCTGCCAGCATGGATACAAAGAGGTGAGTAGCCCAATAATATACATGATCAGTCCAGATTCAATGCACTTCCAGCTTTCACTGGTGTTTCTGGGGTTGGGGAATCCTTGCATCAGAGCTTTATGAGGGCCAGCGGGCAGCCCTCCATCTCTCTTTACACCCTTTATATCCCACCTGCTCTACAGAAGGATCATGTCGGGCAAATGTTTTTGTGGTACAAGTTGTTCATGACTTAAGTATGACAAAGACTACCTAATGATATACAGGCCTGAAAAGTATTTAAATAGTTAAAGGCACAACATGTAAGATTTTTTTTATTAAAATATCCAAAAACCACTCGTTCAGCGGCCTCGTTTCGCTTCGACGGCTTTCAGCCTCACCCTGCTTCATTCTACTATGTTAATAAATCATTAGCTCACCCATGAACATGATTTCTGCCCAAGTCCCGTCGGATTGCATCGGCTGACAACTCCCATGATTCCATACTTGGTCACGGCGTCATCAAACTACGCCTTTGTTTCTAGTGGCGAAAAATTACATATTGTGCCTTTAAGTCCTGTTCAAAATAAAATATCTATGCAGATTGCATTATATTGATCAAAAGTGACAGTAAAGGCATTTATAATGTCACAAAAGATTTCTATTTCAAATAAATGCTGTTCTTTTGAATCTTGAAAACAATGCATCACAGATTTCACAAAAAATATGAAGCAGGCAGCACAACTGTTTGTTTTCAACATAAGAAAAGTTTCTCGAGCAGAAAGTCAGTATATTAGCATGCTTTCTGAAGGATCATGTGACACTTTAGACTGGAGTAATTATGCTGAAAATTAACTTTTGCATCACAGGAATAAAGCACATTTTAAAATACATTCAAATAGAAAAGTTATTTTACAGTGTAATAATATTGCAAAAATAAATTCTGGTAACTAATTTTTCTGATAAATATTCCTTATAAAAATAATGTTTTAATAGCAATTGTATTAGTAGTAGTAATAAGTAATATATTTCTGTCACAGTTTCTTAATGTTAAACCGAACTTTTATTTTGATGGGTTGCTGTGAAGTCCTTTAAGTTTCTGTTTGTTTATGATATGACGATTCTGTGTTATACTGTAAATTTTGTTTTATGACTGGATTCCGCGATTCCGTCCGCATTTTCCGCATCACGGAAATCATAGGGCCCTAGAAAACAGTTATTCAAATTGTAATCATTTTTCACAATATTACTGTTTTACTGTATATTTGATCAAATAAATGCAGCCTTTCATTGCAAAGATGGCCCAGAAACATTATTTATTGGAAAAGCTATATAGCAGCATTTGTTTGCAGATTACAATTGATTTGATATTATTTCATGAAACGATATTTAACACTAAAGTGTGACTTAAGTGTTAACGCCTTTGTTTCTAGTGGCGAAAAATTACATATTGTGCCTTTAAGTCCTGTTCAAAATAAAATATCTATGCAGATTGCATTATATTGATCAAAAGTGACAGTAAAGGCATTTATAATGTCACAAAAGATTTCTATTTCAAATAAATGCTGTTCTTTTGAATCTTGAAAACAATGCATCACAGATTTCACAAAAAATATGAAGCAGGCAGCACAACTGTTTGTTTTCAACATAAGAAAAGTTTCTCGAGCAGAAAGTCAGTATATTAGCATGCTTTCTGAAGGATCATGTGACACTTTAGACTGGAGTAATTATGCTGAAAATTAACTTTTGCATCACAGGAATAAAGCACATTTTAAAATACATTCAAATAGAAAAGTTATTTTACAGTGTAATAATATTTCACAATATTACTGTGTTACTGTATATTTGATCAAATAAATGCAGCCTTTCATTGCAAAGATGGCCCAGAAACATTATGTATTGGAAAAGCTATATAGCAGCATTTGTTTGCAGATTACAATTGATTTGATATTATTTAATGAAACGATATTTAACACTAAAGTGTGACTTAAGTGTCTGAATCCTTTTTGGGACAGCTGTAGATGTATGAACTATATACAGTCTAATGCACAGTGATTAAACAATAATATAATAATGATCAGAATTATACTTTGATACATTGCTTTCATGTTTGCACATGTAAAACTGAAATCTCTCTCTTCAGCTTTGCTTTGCAACCTAGATGAGCAGTTTGGCATCTGGACCTTTCACAACAATATCCTGCCATGTCGTCTCATATCCTACACCCTACTGCCATTCACTCTGCCTGCTTCAACTGTCATCTCATTCATCTATAGGTCAGATCTTTAGTCTAAATGTGTTGTTTGTGTTGCTCATGTCTGTGTATCTTATCAGTACATGAGAGAGAAAAAATGTAAGCACCTATTGTCATTCGTGTGTGTGTGTGTGTTTTTTTTGCATGTGTTTGGACTCCAAACAGATTTTTGTGCTGGGTGAAGAAAATCCCCCACCAGGCTCTGAATGCAGGCAGGGAATTCAAACAGGAAGTAATCGCACATCTGCGGTTAGTCTTTGCGCACTTGAGAGGACTTATGCCGAACAGGTAAAACTAGTAGAGCAAAGTTTTGCATACATGATTGACCGTTTAATCAACATGAAATTATATTAGCAGCCCATTTAACTTCCATTATGTGACATTATTTCTGAATTGAGAACAATGTGAATGCATATTTAGATTGTAGATTTTGAACTTATTACCATTATCAGATGTTCCTGAATTTTTCCAGATTCCTGCTTTCGCAAATTCTACCTTTGGTCCCCATGCTTTCTCTGTTTCTTGCACCCTGGTCCTGTTTCCCATCTCTTCCTTCTACTTTGCTTCCCTGTTTCTCTTTTCCTTTACTTTCTCTTGCTTTGCGTTTCCTGCCACGCCGTCTCTCCACTTCAACCTCAAAGAAGCAGCCCGAGCGCAGGAGCCAGACTCAGACTCTCTGGTCTAGACGACGATCTCTCCTCTGCTTCCAGCTCACCGGATCCAGCAGTTTCTGCAAAAAGACAGATAGCATCCTTACAGATGCAGAGGCACAATCTTCAGCCTTCCTCTTGCAGCTCAACGTAGAGTTGGACAGCCATCCTGAACCCCTACAGCAGGGCTGTCCAAACTCGGTCCTGGAGGGCCGGTGTCCTGCAGAGTTTAGCTCCAACCCTAATTAAACACACCTGAACCAGCTAATCAAGCTCTTACTAGGCATACTAGAAACTTCCAGTCAGGTGTGTTGAGGCAAGTTGGAGCTAATCTCTGCAGGACACCGGCCCTCCAGGACCGAGTTTGGACAGCCCTGCACTAGATTGTGAGGGAAGTTTATTACTAAACACAGAAGTAGATGAGAATCTCTCGTCTCCTTTTATTTCTTACATGGATGTACAAGAGGAAGACTGAATGACTGTGTTATATTGCAGACAAACGTCTCTGTACTGTAGAATAGTAGAATATTTGGGCAATACTCTGAATATGGCAATGTATACTGTACATATCAGTGTTGTTGTAATAATTACTTGAAAATTGAAATTGAGCTGAAATAAAATATAAATATTAAAAATGAGAAATGTTGCTTTGGGAATGAACTGAAAATCAGTTGAAGCATTTATGTTACTAAAACTAAACTAAATCTATATAGAAATAACGCATTAATAATAAAAAAATCCAATAAAAATATTTAAATCACATGACAAATGTTGTAAGAATTTAGTAAAAATGTAATAAACTTTCCACAATGATATTCTGTTTTATGTATGTAATTCTGTTCGAATCTAATAAATGCATTACCAAGTTGGACTTTGACAGCTTTCACAGTGCATATTGTTTATTAAAATGAAAAATAATTAAATTAAGAATGGATCAAATAGAGCAATGAAAATAACATTGCACAAATCAGCATTAAACTATTTCAGTCAATAGTTGGCTGCAATAATATTGACTGTTTTTGTCATTCATAAATACATTTGCAATGCTCATATTTTAAAATTTGGAATAATTTAAATGGATCATTATTTGGTATATAAACATTTTACATACATAGATTAATGTAACCATACATATTCTTTTAAAATACAATTTTACATAATTTTAACTTAATTTTAGAAGGAAATAAATGAAATAATTGACAACACTTTACAAAACATTTTTATTCAATATATTTAATATTTAAAGTAAACATTCTGCATATGCCTGCATATACAGTTACAACATATCTTTTATATAAACTATATATATGCTTGGTGAGTAAAGCTTATAAATTTGAGTTATAATATATAGATAAAAAAAATTACATTATGTAAATAAAATAATTATTGCAGTTGTGCAAATACATCATAATTTGTCAACAACAAATTCACATTTAGATTTCTAACTTCATTCAAGGTTTTTATGATGTAAAACTGCATAACATTTCACATAAATGTATAAAATTTTTTATGATATTACCAACCCTGTTCATTCTGGTGTGTGTTTCTTGTGTGTGCTATTGTGCAAAATGAAAAAAAAACAAATCCTATTTTAAAAGCCTTCGTTATTTCTCCTTTTGTGTTGCTACATTTCAAATAAATCCAGCAGTAAAACTGTCAGCTAGAAGCTCACGCTTCTACAAGCTTATGAATTCTTGCTCAGAGTTCTGTGTTTTCCCGATCCTCTGCTTTAATGTCAGAGAGATGCGGATGGCTCTCGCTCATGTGAGTGAAGCGATCTTGGAGATACTGGTTCCCGAAGCCCATGATTTGGCCTGTGGCTTGGCGGTGTAGATTAGCCACTCTGGCTGTGAAGTCCAGAGTGAAGGCGAACTTCACCAGCTCTGGTGCCACGACAGGCAGCTGGGTTTTCTTATTGGGAACTTCTGACTGCACATATTGATCAGCCATTTGCTGGAAGAATCCATAGGTGAATCCATCCAGATAATCGCTCACGGTGCTGTTCTTTTTCAGCTGGGGGAGGAGGGGAGATCAGAAAACATTAGTGAACTTGGTGGATCTCCTTTAAATAACACATTGCAAGGAACAGCAATACTTGGGTGGTTTTCATACATTTCATACATGTTTGAAACGGAGCCAAACATCTGCAATACTAATAAAAGGTCTCAGTAATATTTAATGATGTCAGAAGGAATGAGACACACTTACCTTTTTATGTATTAAGTCTCCTTCCTGTTTTATAAGTTCTATGATTCTCTTTATAACCTCTTCTTTTGAGACTAATTGGAGAAATATGATAGAAAAATTAGCAAATATTATAGAATACATAATTTGTGCTTTGAGCAACAAGAAAATCGCAAGAAATACCTTTGGCTAATGTCTATTTGCTCATCATTCAAAACCCGCATACTGGGTTTCATTTTTTAGAACACCAAAGATACATTTTGGAATCATTTTCACGCAGCTTTTCTGTACAATAACAGGTTATATTGACGTTTTCTGTCAAAGTCTAAAGGAAAAATAACATACAATCTGTACTGTATTCAAAGACTTCTGAAGCCTTTGTGTGAGAATTTGCAGAATGGAAAACAAGATGTGAGAAAGCAGAGGGGAAGTTCATAACTAAATGATCATTCTTATTACTTAAAAAAATAATGAACTCTTTATGGCACTTCATGGAATTTTTGTCTTTCGTGGTCACTATGAATTGCTCTCCTTTGTGTTCCTCAAAAAAACAAAAAACTGCATATTGTTTTAGAACAACATAAGGATGAGCAAATAATTACAGAATTTCTTTAAATTATTAGTACATGCTTTAAATTTGCATAAGATTTATTGCTTAATTGATTGCAGTTTATTGAACAAATAAAAAAATCTGTCAAATTCAGTAGTTTCAAACTTGTATCTTTGGTAGAACACAAAAGAAGATATTTTGAAGAATGTCAGTAATCAAACAGAACTGGAATGGAGACTTTTTCAAAACACCTTCTTTTGTGTTCCACCGAAGAAATAAAGTGTTTAGAACGACATGACGGTGAGTAAATGATACAAGTATTTTCATTTTTGGGGTGAACAATTCCTTTAATCTCATTCTGTTCTGTTGTCTTGTGTAATTCAGAAATTCAGACACAACTAGCTGAACCCTATACTGGTTTGTGGCGTTCCATCTATGTAATATGTAACCCACCTCTTTTGCATTATGCAAATTGTCTATTATAATAACACTCACCATTTACACCATTCTGGTCTGTTATTTGGTAAGTGGCATTGTCATCTGCTGGACTGTCTTTCACTTCATGCACAATTTTCTCCAGTTCCTCTGACATTTTCTCATAGTACGAGTTAGTGGGTTCCACTATCTCAACAGCTGTTAAAAATCAATTTTCATTAGAACTTTTTTCCAATATATGCAAACATCAAACTAATACAAATAACATACATAATAAAGTTGCACATACATGGAGAAGATCTGAGATACATACATTTTTCAGTGGACATATCTCCACTTTGCCTGCATTTTAATGATCTCCTGTGCAACGATTTCTTTTTCGAAGACTTTGAACGGCGCAGGTTGATTTCACTTTTTGATAGGGTGTCAGCTAAAGGCAAACAAGAGATTTGGGGTGTTGAGGGTTGGGAAAGAGGTAACTGTTCTTTGGTTCTCTGATGATCTTGTTCTTTTTCACTGTTTCCTTTGGAAAACCAGCTCAAGAAATTCTTCCATACAGTGGGCTTCTTTGTCTTCTTGCCTTCTTTGTCCTTCCTTTCCACTGTACAAGTCTCCAGATTTTCTAGCACATTTGAATGCATATCTCCAGGAATAACTGTACTTGTTTGGGGAGGTAAAGCATCAGTGCTTTGCCCACCCTCCTCCTTGCCCTTATCCAAACGTTGAAACCACTTCTTGGGTTTGCTATTGGACTTTTGCGATGCATTAGAACTATCGTTGCGGCGCAGGCTCCCTTTAACTCTCCTCTTTTTGGATTTCTTTTCAGACGACATCTCCTTTTTATCCAGTTGTGGTTCAGAGAAGGGCTCGTATCTAATGTCCTCATCTGAGATGGAGGCTTGAGAAGTCAAGTTCAGAGATGTATCGCTGGAATGTTTGCGATGTCTTGTCTTCGGCTCTGTGATGGCAACCCATTTGCGTGTTCTTTGCTCCTGTCTCAGAGGACATTGTGATCCATCGTTAAGGCTGAGACTTCGCTTCACATACACCTCCAGCAGCCGTTTCTTATCCTTTTCTCCGACTGACAGAAGCTGAGGAGTGGGCTGTGTATTCTGCTCAGTCGAAATGGATGCCATGCTGTCATACTGCAAAGAAATACATCAACATTTGTATTAGTGGTTGACTAATATGGGCTTTAATCTCCAATGCTGATATCTACTGAGCAGGGATCATGGCTAATATAATGCATATATGTAACCACAAAACCAGTCTTAAGTCGCTGGGGTATATTTTTAGCAATAGCCAAAAAAAAAACATTGTATGGGTCAAAAAAATCTAAATATTGAGAAAATCATCTTTAAAGTTGTTCAAATTAAGTTCTTAGCAATGCATATTACTAATTAAAATAATCAATAATTTTTGATATTTATGGTAGGACATTTACACAATATCTTCACAGAACATGATCTTTACTTAATATTCTAATGATTTTTGGCTTAAAAGAAAATTTGATAATTTTAATTAATTTATTTTTTATTTATGCATTTAGCAGACGTTTTTATCCAAAGCGACTTACAGTGCATTTAGGCTATATATATTTTACCAGTATGTGTGTTCCCCGGGAATCGAACCCACGACCTTTGCGCTGCTAACGCAATGCTCTACCACTGAGACATAAAACATTTTAATCCCTTTAATAAGCATATATACATATATACATACATATATATACATATATAT
>NW_015539892.1:448443-455309 GCF_001515605.1 Sinocyclocheilus anshuiensis | reverse complement strand
TATATATATGTAAATCCCTTTAAGAAGTGTCGATCTTAAAATCGTTTTAAATACCATGGTAACGGCACGCGTCTATTCAGCTAGCAGCGAAAGCAAACACAAAACGATATTAGAATACGAACGTTACTCGAATGTATTGAAATGTTCGAATCAACCATTGACTTTGTCTTACTATTTCTTGCCCTCTTCGATGTTTGTCCAATCTCCAGTTGCGACCGACTGTTTGTGCAAAGTTTTTGAGGAACCTTGGACGCGGAGGCGAAGTTAAAGACTTCCGTTTTGGAAGCACCTATCAGCAGGCGCGGCAGCGGGGGTTGACGTCACCCAGGTAGTCTGGGAAAAGGCTTGTCAGGTGATGTTTACGGTTTCGACGCAGTTTTCTCTCCATGTTAAGAAGAATAAGGAAATGGCACAACAAAATAATTTAAAATAGTTAGGTTGAATAGTTAAAACTGAGCTGTGCAAAAATAATTCTTCATTTGTTTTTTCCAAGTCACGAGTTTGGCTTAAATGCATTTATGTGACACGAAGAAAACATTGCATCATTCTGCAGCCAGTAAGCCATTTACTGTATGCTCTGTTTGATGACATGTACACTAAACTGTTTATGAGAGTAAGAAATTCCTGAACCCTCCATTTTGTGGAGGTCTAAAGCCCTATTCGCACGGGATTAGTATTATCTGGGGACCTTGTGTGATTTTGAAATGAACCCCCCACCTCTGAATTTCGTGTGGTGCATTCGCACGGGATAAGCGAATCCTGTGATTTTACTCGAATTTACCGACTTATCTACCGGATACCCGGATGTCAAGGCTTTGAGAGTCCCGTTCTATGGTCCAGATGGATTATAAAAAAGAAAATAAATTAATATAGTTTCGTGCCCTGTGACATTTACATTTCACCAGGTTAAAATAGTATCTCAAGCTTTATGCTTGATTTATTTGTAACACATTAACCTCAAAACCTTTTCAGCCTGTTCTTTTTACAAATTGTATGGTGTAGCGATATAACAGCACCCAAAATACTATCAAACACTACAACGCAGCTCCATTCTTCGCGAAAGATGGATAAAAAAGCGCACATTAAACAAAAACCTCGAAAATTGATATACGACCCGCCAAATTCAGGCCAAATCACAGAGATGCCGATTCGCACGGGACTAATATTATCACAGGACCTCGGTGTTCAGCGAAATATGGTAAGTCTTTTGCGGGGGAATTTTTACTTTACAAATTACAGACATGGCCGATTCGCACGGGATTAAGATCACAGACAACCTCCGCAATTATTACAAATGACTGGAGGTCACCAGGTAGGCTAATACTAATCCCGTGCGAATAGGGTTTAAGATACGACATGGAAAGTCTGGTGCATAATGAAAATGAAATCAAGTCAAGACAAGTGGGTATGCAAAAAGTCAGGTGTTGCGATATAAAGAAATTTTCTGGGAATGACATTTTTGATTTTGTGAAAAGAAATTAATATCGAATGCACTAAAATGAAAGCAGACAAAAATCTGGAAAAAAAAAAAAGTTAAATGTCATTCATTTAGCATGATTTAAGGATATAGAAGATTAAAAAAATATACCCATCAGTAACAATTTGGACTTCACTTGTAGAAGACTTCATTTGACCATTAATTTGACTTATGTCAATACATTATGTCACATGTTTTGCATTAAAATGAGACAGAGGGGAAATCCATTTAAAGTCAAACCAGTTTGTCAGCAGAGTTCTTTTGTTGTTTACGGGCTGCTTTTCACCAGAAAAGGACATTAAATCTCTTTACTTTCTTTATTCACCCTTTCCTTATTAGAGACTGAAATAATAAAGAGACATTTGTATAATGTTTCATATTTACTGTATTCATAGTAGCTGCCTTAATGCATTTATGCAAATACAGAAATGCACAAATACATAACTGCAATAACAACCACTTGCGTATTACATTTACGTCATTAGCAGACACTTTCTTACTTCAAAATATGCTGTGGGAGTGCATAGGTCTATATTGATGATTACAAGTAGACAAGAATATCAAGGTGATTGCTTTTACTTTGTATACAGTACCAATACAGTGTACATTACAGTGGTATCCAGTAAACAATGACAGATACACTTTTTCATAGCATATCATACACAGTACTTCCTGTATGGCTTACATATGCCATATCCTGTAAAGGTGTAGTGCCATTCTGTCTTGATTTATTTTTCTGTATATCACATACATCTATTTTCATATACGTAAGATGAATTAAGTAATGCATCTCTGGTTTATTTTCTCTGTGGTCCATTTAAACGAAACAGTTCAATATTATGGCCACTAGAGGTCATCTGAAGGATGTGTGGGGGCAGACATTGTCTGCTTTACTGAAATCATGTAGACAGTTTCCTGGAAGGAAAAAGATTGACTTGTCACCGGGTTTTCACTGAATTACGTCACATTACTGCACGCACATTTAAAGCCTTTTAGTTTTGGAAATATGCCTTACATCATACATAATTCAGGGGACAGACGTTTTATTACTGTCAGGCAGTAATTGCGACACTGTAAGCAATCAGCAAGTCAGGCCTGGCTTTCAAGTGATGTGGTTTATAGGAAATCCACCATGCATTTCAGACAACATTGTATAAGGAAGTGCCTCTTTCCGTATTATTTGGTAAGAGGTGATTTTGATTAATGACTATGACTGAGCTGTGCTTTCATCTCTTGTTCAGAGCACACACACACACACACACACACACACACACACACACAAAACATTGACTACATAATATTTAGAACTGTATTTCCTTTGAATTGTCCCCTATTGAGCGATTGAGACAAACAGGTATGTAGGCCGATCTAATGCAAATTCTGGTGTCAGCAGATTTGAATCTATTTGAAGGCAGAACATGAAAACTGTTGTCAGTTTGGCCTTCAAGTGAGGCATGTTCCCCTCAAACTGGAGTGTGAGTGCAAACAGAGAAGCACATCTATTCTCATTATTCTACACACAGTGCATTTGTGATTTGGAGGTTTCTGTCTCCAGGCAAGGACATATAGGGACATAAAGAAGATATATCCTTCTTGGTTAACAATGCACAGCTAGCAGGAAGCTCACCTTCCAAACACGCATATGTTCTCAGACAGATGATTAATGTTTGCTGCATATTGCTTCTAAAAATACACATGCTTACTAATGTTTTTCTTTAAACTCCTCTGTAATGAAGTAGGTTTTCATAGCTAAACATGCGACTGTATGAACTGAATCTGTTTCTTTGATATGCCTTAATGAAGCAAACATTAAAAACCATAGAGTAGTATTCAATATCTTTGAAGGCAGTGTTTGTGTATGTTGGTAGCTGTCAAATTATGTGGGTAGTTTAGGTTAAAATAGGTACTATGAATGCGTAAGGGAAAGTTCATTAGCCATTTATTTTATGTGTTTTCACCATTTTATTCACCCATTTGTATTTTATATGGGTAGGATGTCTTTCTTCAGGTCACTGTCTTCTTTATACACTGTAAAAAATGATATGATGAAAAAGCCATGACAGCTAAAAAAATAAATTTTAAATGTTTCAAACAAATGTAGTATATTTTTTTATCTGGATCTAAAATAAAGTTTACATTATCATAACTAGAAAATGAATGTTAAAAATTTTGAACTTAAGTTGAAACAGCAAATATTGTAAAGTCAAATGAACTTCAATAAAACAATTCAGCACTAGGCAAGATTTAAATTAGTGAGTTGAAATTACTTGTACTTTTAAGTTGATTTAACTTAAAATTTTAAGGCAGCCACAAAACTTGCGTTTTTAAGTTGAAGGGTGAAATTTTTTTACAGTGTAGAAATATATCATATTTACTTTATTTTGAACTTTGCTCCAGTAATTAGACATCATGTGACCATTCTGAATTATTGAGTGAGACCAAAACGTCATGTAAATAATGAATGAAAAGGGTGTAACAAAGCTGGGTAATAGAGAGTTAGAGGGACAGATGTGAAGCAACAAGGGAAATCCCTCATGGGATGAGTAACATTCATTAGCTGTTTTACAGCTTAATTGAGGTAAGAGGAAGGGAGAACCAGCAAGTTCAGCACGTGAACACAGGTAGAGGATGTTCCCATAGTCGTGCTACATCATTTTTTACAACAATCTATATCGTAACTGGGTGATCGACCCGTATTTGTGTACCACACCGGTCTGAGGAAATTAACTTTCTCAAGATATCAGGATAAGCTGCGTGAAATAATACGATATAGGTAGCATATCTCGAATTTTAAAAGAAAATAAATAAATGTATGGAAAAAGTGTATTTTCTAGACTAATTGGAGTAGAATGTGTGTGGCTCAACTTTCTATTTATTTTGTGCTAATGACGTTCTCATGGAGGCAAACGCGTTGCGCATGTGCACATGAGATGTATATGTGTGGAAGAGGTAGGTCAGTTCTTTGTATAATTGGGCGAATAGTTGGGGTTTTCGGTTTTCTGTGGCAAAAACACAAGTAATATGCTTTTCGAAAAAGAAAAATAATCCAAGCTTGAATGTCAAAATGCATGGTTATCAGCTGGAACAAGTAAATTTAGTAAGATTTTTGGGTATGTGGATGGACTCTAAATTAAATGTTAAAATTCATATACACAAACTGATAGAAAAATGCAAAAAAGGAATAAATGTCTTAAGGTGCTTGTCAGGAGCTGAGTGGGGGGAAAGCTGTCAGTCATTGAAAATAATTTATTGTGCTGTCAAACATAGATTATGGTAGTGTAGTTGACAGTTCTGCGAACAAAACCTTACTTAAAAAGATAGAGGTAATACAAAATCAAGCTTTGCGCATTTGCTGTGGAGCATTTAGATCTTCTCCGGTGGCTTCATTACAAGTTGAAATGGGAGAATTGCCTCTAGAACAGCGTAGGTTTCAGCTGAGATTAAGGTACTGGTATGGTGTAAAGGGACATCTGGAAAACCATCCAGTTAAACTAATTCTGAAAGATTGTTGGGAATATGAATACAAAGAAATTACAAGCTTTGGTTGGGTAGTAGGCCTGCACATGTGGGTGTGTGGATGGAAATGAGGAAGTAGACTTGCTAGCAAAGAAAGCATTAAATCATCCACAAATAGAAATGAAGGTAGCTTTAAGTAAAGCTGAATTCAAGAGAGTGATATAATTTGATGTAAGTAAGAAATGGCAAAAGTTATGGAATAGTTCAACCAGAAAGAACTGTGATATGTACTGACTCAATGGCTGTGCTCATTAGCCTACTAAGTGGTAAATCTGAAGCTCGGCAAGACTTAGTATTTGAAGTTTTACAAAGTTTGTTTAGAATAAGGCAGTTAATAAGGATAGAGGTAAAATTCCTCTGGGTGCTTGCACATGTGGGTGTGGATGGAAATGAGGAAGTAGACTTGCTAGCAAAGAAAGCATTAAATCATCCACAAATAGAAATGAAGGTAGCTTTAAGTAAAGCTGAATTCAAGAGAGTGATATAATTTGATGTAAGTAAGAAATGGCAAAAGTTATGGAATAGTGGGTCTAAAGGAAGACATCTTTTCCAGATTCAGGAGTGTGTTGGAAATGAGAGGAAAAGATGGAAATAGGAAGAAAGATGTCATCTTATCAAGACTAAGAATTGGACATGCAGCATTAAACTATAGTCTTTATAAAACAGGTAAGCATGAATCGGGAAAGTGTGACAAATGTGGAGAATTAGAAACAGTGAAACACAGGAACAATAGATAGAATCTAGGGTTTTTTCTTTTTTTCTTTTCTGTATTTCTTGCTTCCAAATCTATGCACACTCCACACTCCAGATAAGTAGGTGGCGGTAATGCACCTTTTTTCGCTGGTTTG
This sequence comes from Sinocyclocheilus anshuiensis, assembly GCF_001515605.1. Taxonomy (NCBI): domain Eukaryota; kingdom Metazoa; phylum Chordata; class Actinopteri; order Cypriniformes; family Cyprinidae; genus Sinocyclocheilus; species Sinocyclocheilus anshuiensis. Next base: position 449,468 of record NW_015539892.1, on the reverse strand, counting down.
CCAAATCGCCATAAAACACCAGAAGAAGAAGAAGTCCTTTGTATGTTTTTATTTTTATTTTTTATTACAAAACTTGTAGAAACATACAGAAACAGGGAAGCGAGACATGAATATATTCCAACAAAAAGCAATTATAAAAATAAAAACAGAAAACAAATATTCTGTATTTGCATGTCAAATAAATTATTATCGATAAGTTCTTTGTATGTGAGAATGACTTTGAGTTTTGCCTGAGACAGCGTCTACGTTAAAGCAGAATATGTGCCAAATTACCAACGCATTTGTCGGCTGCAATGATACATTTTATACTCTACAGGGCGTCATATTAAATCCAGTAAACTTTCGATCGGACCTGAGTTTGTGACTGAACTGCAGGTGACGCTAGTAGAGAAAGACAGTATTATTAAAAAAAAACCAAGCAAAACCCTTTAGTAATTTTAAAGGGATAGTTCACCATGCCATTAATTACTCACCCTCATGTGGTTCCAAACCCCTAACCTTCGTTTATTTTCGGAACACAAATTATTAAAGGGGTGGTTCACTGGTTTTTTTCTAGGCTTGATTGTGTTTATGGATTATTTTTCACATAATTTACCTTTATTCCACACCGCTCTGTCCCTTCTCTGAGAAATGCGCTGATCATTTCCTGCTTTTATGAAGCCCCGCCCTCAGAAATCGGCGATGGGCTCTGATTGGTTAGCTAGCCCAGTGTGATGTGATTGGCTAAACCGCCTCTAGTGCGCGTCTGATCGTCCCGCCCCTCACCTCAGCAGCATGTGCTCCGGTTGTATTGTAAACAACAGCGTCATATCGCTTATCAGTTTGAGTCGGATTGAGAAGCCGAAGATATTATTGAAGAGGATCATGCAGAACCTGTTCAAGCACGGTTTTTAATGGTAGGCCTATGTTTTTTGTTTGTTGTTGTCTCGTACTTTTAGATATGCTGTTATTTGTAAATGTTACTGCTTATGTTAGCTTTTAATATACGGTTTTATCCTGATTAAAGCTTTAATACAGTACGGCAA
>NW_015539892.1:428431-447738 GCF_001515605.1 Sinocyclocheilus anshuiensis | reverse complement strand
GGGTAGGTCTATGTTTTTTTTGTTGTTGTCTCATACTTTTAGATATGCTGTTATTTGTAAATGTTACTGCTTATGTTAGCTTTTATATATACGGTTTTATCCTGATTAAACATGCTTGTCATGTGACACACAGCAGCCACGATAGCATTGTTAGTATAACTGAAATAGGCTTATGTTTTATTTATTTATTTTTCCTTTTTATTCAAAACATTTCCAAACGTGTTAACTATATCAGGAAATATCTCGATTCTCACATATGTGTTAGTAAATACGTTTTGCACATTTATAGATTATGTTATTTGATCAATAAATGGTGATGGGCAAAGTAGACTAATAGTGTAATCTATTAACTACACATAAAAACCCGACTTTTTACTTAAGTACCAGATATGGGTGTCATGCCATAAAATATTTTTAATACGACTGACTTTGTATTTAATGTGAATTTAATAACAATATTGTAAGTTACTAATTATAACACTTTCATACAGCGAGCAAAGAACATTTACATTATCAAAGAACATTTTCATTCAGTCAAGCAAGTGTTCAGACACTCTCAAAAGCTCCCATTTAAATCACTGAAGCTGTTTACACTGTGAAATGAAAAGTGACGTGACATGTGGCCAAGTATGGTGACCCATACTAGGAATTAGTGCTCTGCATTTAACCCATCCTAAGTGCACACACACAGCAGTGAACACACACCTGGAGCAGTGGACAGCCATTTATGCTGCAGCACCCAGGGAGCAGTTGTGGGTTCAGTGTTTTGCTCAAGGGAACCTCAGTCGTGGTATTGAAGGTGTAAGAGAGCACTGTACATTCACTCCCCCCACCTACAATTCCTGCCGGACCAGAGACTCGAACTCGCAACCTTTGGGTTACGAGTCCAACTCTCTAACCATTAGGCCACAACTTCCACAATTAATATCTTAACTTACATTTGTACGCACATCTGCACATTGTTGTTTCTGATGAGAGAATTCGTTAGATAATTCAGTCAGCGAGCAAGTGAACAAAACACCACGTTTCAGCGATGACTCATCTGAACACCTCTGATTGGCCATTGCATTCATAAGCTCAACAGAATCGTGTGTGATTGGTTATAATGCAGTGCTGTACAAAGTGAGGGGGCACGTGCCCTCACTTTGAATGGGCATGACGCCTCTGGTCTTATATACAGTATATTTGCAGTAATACATCCACATATACTGTACATAAATTGAACATTTAAAGATCAAATCTGATATGACCTTCAGAAAAATAAAAATTCCATTCCACTTTCTACAGTAATCTGAATTCAGGAGAGAGCTCCTACAGTAAAGATCACACATCACACTTAAGGTCGTCTCACCTCTAAACATATTGCATACACACATGGCCATACATCACAGTAGACTTATCTCTGACATGTCGAATTATAAATAAGCATGTGTACATGTCAGAGATAAGTGGCTAATGTAATGTAATGTCCCATTCACACTTACAGCGATAAAATCCCTAGGGAACAGCCTTAAAAGTTGGTTTGCTGCTGGTTTCAAGAATGTGGAATCCAGCTGTACTGTTTGGTTTCTCGTTGGTAGTTGCCACATTATTTTTCTGCTCATTTGCATGAAGTTGACCTCTGTTTGAGAGCCATTGAAAGTAAAATGTCCAGTTGCTTTTACCCCTGCACTCTCATTAAAAAAGGTACAAAGCTGTCACTGGGACGGTACACTTTTGTACCTTATTTACCCTAAATGGTACATATTAGTACCTAAAGTGTACATATTAGTACTTTTGGAAAGGGTACCACCCCAGTGACAGTATGCTTTTTTCTGAAAGTGTGGGAATTGAACCCATGACTTTGGCATTGCAAAGCACAACACAACCAAACAATAATAATAAAAAAAAATCTGGAAAAAGTTACAGGAAATGCGAGGCTGATAGTTTTAAGTTGCGTCAAATGAATTCAGATTTCCAGTGAAAATGCTGGAGACTTGTAAGTAACCATAATCCCCAAATTAGTAAGTGTCACCTTTCTTTGATTAAAACTGCAATCACTTCAAATATCGGCTGGTCTGCATACTAAAGTTACCCCAGTAATCAGGATTGCGTGAAAGTACAAATCGAGCCACGTTCGGGTTATAGGGGTCAGTCTCTTTCACTTTCTTCCTGTTGTAGATGTAATCAGTCTTACCCAGTTTTAACTTGCTAGTAACGTTTTCCAGCCGCAGAGCTAGAGAGTCCTGAACGGCCTAAACAGTGCAAGACTAGAACAAAATGGCTGGCCATTAATTGTTTATAACACATCTCTCTCCATACCCTGTTTGACCTTACCGTGCACCTGACCAGTCAAGTATATATGAGACTGAGGGTATCTCCAGGGTATTAAGGCAATTGCTGGCTTTGTGTGATCTTTCTTTCCCCAATCTCCTAATTGGTCCTATCAGGGGTTATCAGCATAGTGTTGGGTTCTAGAGATAAAAGCAGATAAAATTAAGGACACATTATTAGGCACCAATCCGGACTGTGATTTGACCGGTGTAACTGCTGAGGAGTTTCTAATGTATATTTTAAGTATATTTAATTATTACTGTTTATTTAAAAGGGTTTTCCACAATTTTTTTTTTCCACAAAGTATTTTTTCCACGATTTTGTTTTCTTGTTTGACCATACACATAATAAACTATTTGCTTAAATGAACATATACTAAAATATATTATCAAACTATTTAATTGCTTTGCTTGGAAACCGTGTGTTCTCACGTCTAAAAATACAGCAAACTATATTTTTATGACAAACAAATATTGCGATATCATACTTCAGAAATGACACCACTCAAATGACAGTCATATAATACCTAGCATTCCTCTTACATAACCACAAAACACTAACAGCGTTCTCTTACATACTATACACATAGTTCGGTATTTGGTTACTTTGCTGTCTCACTGCTCAATATTTTAGTGTCTCAACTCTCACCTCTAGACAAGTGTGCTTCTTATGACTGCCTGTCAAATGACTGAAATCAATCATGTCTTGAAATAACCGTACAGACAAAGCAATCAGAACAAAATGCTAATTCAGTGCAATTAAAATAGTGAGTGTTTATTTTCTTTTTCTTTTTTTTTTGCCATAGATGCATAAATATTTGTATCTACACTGCAAAATTAGATTTTCAGGTATTATCGGAGTTTGTTTGACAAGAAAATACTATTACAGTCCTTCTACTTAAAAAAATTGACATGTGTTACTTGCAATTTCTTTATAATTATTTCTGTGTGAATTTTACTAGCAAATTTTCAGAGTGAAAATAGATTCTACACCATTTTTTTCAGTGTATGTTTTAAATTATAGCTCAACCGAATAAATGGATAAATATGCAAAGCAAAATTGGTATCGGGGCAACATTTTTTATATGGTCTTGAAGATCAAACCAAATATTCAAGCCCAAATTTAGATTTTATATTGACTTTAAGTTTGCAATTCAGAGCAGTTGACAGTTGATGAATGTGAGGAAAGACATTGAGATCACTGAGGAATGACCAACTTAAAATGCCTGCTGCATCTGCATACTTTACATACATTATAATAGGGCTGTGCAATTAATCGCATGCGATTGTCATGCACATCTCGTCAGTAAAGCCGGTTCCGTGATTGGTAATAAATCTCCAGCACCTGCTTTCAGATGTAGCGGCATTTACTACACAGAGCCATAGTTCACTGACAAGCTAGGCAATATCGCGTTCATAATCGCAGATGAATTGCATTTGATTATGAACGCGATATTGCCTAATTGTCAGTGAACTACGGCTCTGTGTAGTAAATGACGCTCCATCTGAAAGCAGGTCCTGGAGATTTACTACTAATCACGGAACCGGCTTTACTGACAAGAAGCGCATGACAATCGCATGCGATTAATTGCACAGCCATACATTATAACAACCTGGTCCACATAGACGGTGAGCTCTGAAACATTAATGCACGCACACATACACAAGCAAAATGGCCTTAAAGATTAATGTGCTTTCATTGTGGGATCTTGCACTGTTTAGACTCTGTCCCTGTAAAACTCCACAGGTCGTGCCAACAAATCACAGGTGCTCTCTCACTTATCTCAGTGACCTGAGACGAACCTTTTAACCTCTCTTATACTGTATTAAAACCTTAATACACTGGTTTTCACACTGCCACCCTCTCAAATACTGAGAGTTGATATCGTGATTTATGAATAATACTGCAAAACCACAGATGAGAAGAACATTTTGTAATGACAGCAGTGATTCAGAACTTATTTGTAAAAACTGGTTGCAGGTCTTTTTCTGGGAAGAAACAACGCTAAATGCTAATATACTGTATGTATATCTGTATATGTGCGCATACTTAGGATAGCAAAATGAATGGGCTTAACAATTTTTGAAGAGCACACTAGTAATATCTTTTGTTGTTGACATGAAGTAGTTTGAAAAGTAAAAATTGAAGGCTACTTTATACATTTAAATGTAGTTTGTGCTGACCACAATGTTTTTGGGTGGTATTTTATTGGCTTAATAAATATACAGTGCCCTCCACTAATATTGGCACCCTTGGTAAATATGAGCAAAGGGGGATGTGAAAATAAATCTGCATTGTTTATCCTTTTGATCTTTCATTAAAAAAAATCACAAAATTCTAACCTATCATTGAAGTAAAACAATGGAAAGTGGGGGGAAATCTTATTATGAAATAATTGTTTTTCTCTAGTTCATGTTAGTCACAATTATTGGCACCCAATTATTGCAACATGCTTTTCCCAAGATAACAGCTCTGAGTTTTCTCCTATAATTCCTGATGAGTCTGGAGAACACCTGACAAGAGATCAGAGACCATTCCTTAATGTAGAATCTCTCCAGATCCTTCAGATTCCCAGCTCCATTTTGGTGCTTCTTTTCTTCAGTTCACCCTACTCATTTTCTATAGGGTCCAGATCAGGGAACTGGGACGGCCATAGTAGAAGTTTCATTTTGTGCTCAGTTACACATTTTTGTGTTGATTTTGATGTTTGTTTTGGATCCTGATTGAAGATCCAACCACGGCTCATTATAAGATTTCTAACAGAGGCAGTCAGGTAGGCCCACAACATTAAAGATCCAGCAGTATATTTAACCGTGGACATGGGGTACTTTTTATCCCTGCCTGCACCAAACCAATCTGGTGGGTTTACTGCCAAAAAGCTCTTTTTTTTGTTTTATCTGGACATAGAAGCCAGTCCCGTTCGAAGTTCCAATCATGAGTGGTTCCTCTTGATTTTTCTTGAAACCCTCCCGAACAACATGTGGTGATGTAGGGGCTGTTTGATATTGTTTTTAGGCTTTCTAACCCCAAGACTCAACTAATCTCTGCCATTCTCCAGCTGTGATCCTTGGTGAGTCTTTGGCCACTCAAACTCTCCTCCTCACCATGCATTATAGGACAATATAGACACACGTCCTCTTCCAGGCAGAATTGTAACATCTTTGGTTAATTGGAACTTCTTAATTATTGCCCTGGTGGAGGAACATCCACTTACATCCACTTTTTTTTTTTGTGAAGCTCAACAAACTTTTGCTGCACATCAGAACTATATTCCTTGGTTTTACTCCTTGTGATGGATGATTAAGGGAATTTGGCCTTTGTGTTCCTCACATTTATAATCCTGTGGAACAGGAAGTCATGGTTGGACAATAGTCAGCCTGGTCTGGTGTGCTAAAAATATACTTAATATTTTACTCTTAAGAATTTATAGGGGTGCCAATAATTGTGGCCAACATGCATTGGAGAAAGACAATTATTTCATAATGTGAGTTTCCCCCCACTTTCAATTGTTTTACTTCAATTAAAGGTTAGAATTTTATGATTTTTTTGAATGAAAGATCAAAAAGATAAACAATACAGATTTATTTTCATAGCCACCTTTGCTCATATTTACCAAGGGTGCCAATATTAGTGGAGGGCATTTTGTAATTTATTGAATTAAAATACTTTTTTACACTTGAAAAGTGAAAAGTGCAGTGAATTAAAAACAGAAGCAAATGCCATTGCACCAATTTTTTGGTCTTTAATGTTTTATTTTAAGGACATTTTTGTTTCATTTTATTACGATAAGCATATATGATTTTGTGTTTGTTCGCCACGTAATCATACAATGAGAATGTGTGAGTCCTTGTCAAATCACACAAAGATGGAGCCAATAAATTTAATATATATTTAATAAAAGGCACTCAGAATATCATAAATAAAATATAGTGCTTAAACAATCAAGATATATCATACAGCCATTGCATACATTCATGAGATGCTAAATGCCATAATGACCACATAACACTGGCATTATCACCTTCGTCGGTGGGATAATTGTAAAAAAATTAAAATAGACTCTCAGGATTTATTGAACAATGACTTTCAATATTACTATTGATATTTCACCATACTATGACATAAAATGCATGCACAAGGAAATATACTTAAAGTTTTTCCATTGACACAATGGAGGGTTGATTTAAATATTATATTTCTACCTCTAGTCAAAGCATCGTCATTTTTATCATATTCTTTTATCTCAGTGTTTTCATGCATCTTTTAAAATGTACAACAGCATGATAAAAAGCAAAATAATGATCTTTAAAATAGCATCATATGACCCCTTTAAGTTCTATATTGCAATTATACATTAGTGTCTGAAAAATGCAATGTTACCTGCTGGCATAAGTTCATTTTCAAGCTTATTGGAAAACGTATTTCAGCTTCAATGAAAAGTGCTGTATTGGTTTGCTTTAGTCAGTGCTGAAATGCTACAATCAAAATTTGCTTTGGAAACATTTGTTCTCTATATTTTTTCAACTTTGCTTTTTACAAAAACATGCAAATGTGCAATTTTTTAATTTGAATAAAACAGGAAATATTCTCTCATAAAAGGGAATTCCTTCAATAAAGAAACATCAAGTTATGGAGAGACAGATTTCTGTAAGCATAGTGAAATCACTGAAAAATTAAAAATCATGTGATTAGCATAACACGTCTTACTCTTATTCCAAAGACAGAAATTGTACTCCTCTGAAAGACAACGTCTCATAAGTGAAACAAAACATGTCATCTATTACAATCATGGGCAAAGACAGACATGTGTGCTCATTTGCATTATTGCATGACAAAAACATTGTGTAATTGCTTTCATATACTTATGAATGTTACTAATATGCTTGTAAGATAATGATTCTTCCTGTTCTGTTTATAAGATAAATCCACAAGAAACGTCTTGATGTTGCAAACATTTACAAGTAAGTCATTAGGCTGGATTAGATGATATATTTGCTGCAATCAAATTAAAACTTTTTTTTATGTGTGCTCTGTTTGACCGACAAGTATATATTTTGAATGGCTAACTCATATAAATGTATGCTTAAATTCTTGTGCATTTTCCAGCCATACATATCCGTGTGCATAATGAGTAAGGCTGATAGTAGGCCAGTGAAGCCTTTAGATAAAAAAGTAAGTGCTGTGTATCCTACTAGCTATGATCAATACTTTCATATATATTCGGTCAAACAAGTGACAAGATATGATGTGAAACTAATATTTGACTGAAATTGCCAAGCAAAGGTGTGTACCAAAACTTGAACTTACTCAGCATAGAAAGAAATCTAGATAGAGTTCTAGCATCTCATTCTGTGTGTATGTTGACAAGAATAGAAACACCAGAGGAAATTTGGGACGAGCAGCAAGCAGATGCTGCCACAGCACGGTGGGTCATCCAAATATAACATACTTGCATGCGTAGGATACTGTTTTTAAATTCCAAACAGTCCTGATGATGTATGACAACTACCAGGGCTGTTAGAGGAGACATTCGGTGACATTGAAAGATGGATAACAGTTTGGCATAAGCTTTTTCTCTCACGAGCAGCAGCGACAAAAGGTGATGTCAGTGCAAAACTCTAAAGGAACGACAACATCAGCAAAAGGTGGTGCTGGGTGGATGCTCAGAGTGCAGATTCATGATTCCTCTGAATTAATTTGAGGGACTCGGCAACACAGGCACTTAATCGTGATTAATTAAATGCTTGTTTTGACCTCAGTCAAACGCAGCCGTTTGCCTCACAAATGATGACATGAGTACTTTTTTTCTTCTGTGTTTCATATTCCTTTTTTCAGTTCAGTGCATTTCAGTTTGTATTATTGTAAAGCCTTAAAGGGATGTTCCTTACAATATTTGTAATATGCTTCCTTTTAGTAAATAGTGCTTCTGAGGTTTTATAGTCATCCATCAAAAGTGTTTTTAGCAGCCTTTGGCTAAAACAGCGTCCTGTTTAAGGTCTCCCTTTGAAACAGCACATTCCGCAAAGGTACTGTTGGTATATGCATAGCATTAGGTACATATGTAGAACTCTAAATTAAGCAGTTGTCAAAACATAAAACTGAGAGTTTCTTAGTGCATTGTTGTATAGTCATTATTGCTAGTCATGAGAAATATACCTATCCTTATGGAATGCCGTTTTTCCCTGTCTGCCAATTCCCATTGTTCTTGTCCAGCGAGTAATTGCTTTCATATTTCTCTTCAGAACTGCTTTTCTGATTTGCAGCAGCCTCAGCAGCAGCATCAATCATCTGTTTCTCCGCCTGCTCTGTTTCACGATGGTAGAAGTAGTTGAAGTTGGAGACGATGACAGGAACGGGAAGTGCAATGGTCAGTACGCCAGCGATGGCACAGAGGATCCCAACCATCTTTCCTCCCAACGTGGTAGGGCACATGTCACCATAGCCAACCGTCGTCATTGTGACCACAGCCCACCAGAATCCTTCCGGGATGCTCACGAACTGAGTATCAGGTTCGTCAACCTCAGCAAAGTAAATGGCACTGGAGAAGAGGATGACGCCAATGAAGAGGAAGAAAATAAGCAAGCCCAGCTCCCTCATGCTGGCCTTCAGGGTTTGGCCTAGAATCTGGAGGCCCTTAGAATGGCGGGACAGCTTGAAAATCCTGAAGACGCGCACTAATCGGATGACACGTAGCGTAGCCAGAGACATGTTCTGGTTGGCGGTGGGGTCTTCATCGTGGGTGGCCATCAGTTCCGTTATGACGGTTATGAAGTAGGGCATAATGGACACAATGTCAATGACATTCATGATATTGCTGAAAAACTCGCTCTTGCTGGGGCACACTATGAAACGTACTCCAAGCTCAAAACAGAACCAAATGATACAGATGGTCTCCACCACAAAGAAAGGGTCAGCAAAGGCAGAGAGCATGGCCTTAGGATGAGGAGTAGGGGATAGAAGCGTTCCATTGGCGTCACGGGTTAAGTTGACAAAAGCAGGCATAAATTCACGCTCATCACGGAATTCCGGGAGCGTCTCCAGGCAGAAGATACAAATAGATATAGTGATGACAAAAACAGACACTAAGGCCACTGACCTGGCAGCACTGGAGCTCTCTGGGTACTCAAAGAGCAGCCAGAATTGACGGTGAAGCTCATTGGTTGGGAGTTGAGGCTCAGGGTCTTTGATGAAACCTTCATCTTCCTTGAACTGTTCCATGACCTCATGCCCTAGTCGATAGAACACTATCTCATCAGCAAACACATCCAATGGCACGTTTGCTGGCCTCCGAATCTTACCTCTGGACTGATAGAAATACAAGATTCCATCAAAGCTGGGGCGGTTGCGATCAAAGAAATACTCATTCTTCATGGGGTCAAAGTAGTCAATCCTTCTCATGGGGTCTCCAAGCAAGGTATCTGGGAACTGATTCAAAGTTTTAAGTGTTGTCTCGTACATCATCCCTGAGACATTGATAACCACTTTTTGTTCACCCTCCTCGAATTTCTCCTTTTCAGCAAAATATTCCTCGCAACAATCCTTGGCTACTTTTCCTAGAAGTGCCTCATTGGGACTGCCCTCGCTGCTTATCAGAACCTTCCAGTTGGAAATCAGGCTGTTGCAGCTTGATGTTCCTTTCTTGCTGAGTGTTGGTGGAGAGGCAGGTGAGTGCCTCGGCTGTCTTCCTCTCTGAGGTGAATGTGTAATTGAGTTTATGCCATAGGTCCCCTGGTTTGGTTCCGGGGCATCTGAGGTGGGTGAGGTTGGATATCCCAAGTCATTCGGGTCTCCCAGATTGATTCCGATGTCATCCAGGTTCTCAAAGTTGACTAGAGGAACCTCCATGGCCTCCCTCCCCTCCCTGGGGCTGAGCTCAGGCTCCTAACCCAGGATGAAATGACACAGGCCAGCCAGCCAGCCCACTCTGCACCACAAAGTGCGAAGAGATCAGAGAAGATTCAGGCTGGTTCTGCAGCAGAGAGACCAATCCCAAGATACTGTCACCTGATCTGCAGATAAAGACAAAGGGAACAAAACAGTTGTGTTACTGCATGGAAGGTAAGGTTGCACCTTAGTCAGGCTAGGAAACAATTAAAGCAATCTAAAGTAATGTAAACTCTACAACAAGACAATGAAATAGGAACATTTACTCGATACTTTACTCAACTGCAGTCCATTCAAAATTAAGCATGCACATTATAGGTTAGGGATTAGATCAATCAAAAATGAAGTGTTATTATTTATTCACCTTTTTGTTGTTTCAATCCTGTAGGACCTTCTTTTCAAGGGTTTCAAAACTATTATTAAAATACAATGAAATATGCGCTATATTCCAAGTCTTCTGATTCTGTATGATAGCTTTGTATAAAGAACACACTGAAATTTGACAGTGAATTTAACAATCATCAGATCTGTCTGATGCGTTAACAAACCATCCAGGCCTGCCTTGCTAGCTTAATCAACCAATTCACTTAAAATATTTAACCCAAAAGAACAATTCAACAGAGATGAGAATGAATCCAGCACCTCTACCAAATGAATCAGTCATCTCTGCTTTTCTCATGAACTCATGTCATGATTTTCAGTGCATAATACTTTAACAACATTTGTGATACCTTACTGGCAATTTCTAAGTTATACAAGTTTGGCATGCCCAGTCAACAATTTGATCTCACAATGATGTCACCATGATATATCTTAATTAAATTTGTCCTTCCAGTCCAGTCCTCCTTAGAAAATTAAACAGATATCTCCGTCCTTGGTCACGATTTCCATATGTTACTATATTTTTAACATCAAACTCTACTATACCTATTTCCCGTAGCTGATTCTTGAATTGTGATGTCACTGTGATCATCGCATGATCTCACGTGTTGACTGGGTGGCCAATATCCTGTAAGGATATATATTACAACTAACAGATTGCATTTAGTCTCTCCTTGAATGTTGCTAAAAAAAGCATAAATAATGCATTCAAACTGAACATGTTTTCCTGTCCTCTCTATCTACTGCCAAGTGTGCTTGAGAACACACCCACACACACACACACACACACACACACACACACCCACAAACACACACACACACACACACACACACACACACACACATTTGAATTCACATCTTCACATTTAGCATGATTTTTGGGAGACAGCCAGGAAATATTGAAAGATTCAGACCTCAGACTTTATGTTCCAGGTGTAATATAAGTTAAACTCGTTTTAACAGCATCCGTGACATCAGTTCCCACAGGCAGTAATTTTGACTAATTTATTCAGTTTTTACAAACTAAAATGCATTTATTTATTTGTTTTTTTATTTATTATTATTAATAAATAATATTTATTTATTTATTTGGTTCAATCATCCTTTTATCTGTCGGACTCTTCTAGATTAACTTCTGGTTATCTGATATGGATGTAATTCCTTTAGGTTGAGTTTCAGGTAAGCAACACATTGTTACATCACTTCCTGTTCTTTTATTTTTGCACACATTGAGTGAAAGCTACTGAGTTCACTAGCTTTTACATGTTCACAGAATAAGTTTTAGGTTATAATCTGCACAGATAATGTTGGTAAGTAATTGCACTAATCTTGTGCTATACCTATTAGAAATTATTATATTGCAATGCTTCATTAATTTCCATTTTAATTTTGTTGTGTTGTTTTCTCCTGGGCATCATGCTCTAGTGGAGTAGCAATCGATTGTCGAAACCAAATAGTTCATTAGGCATGTCTGTGCAAATGGTGGGAGTTTTTTTTTAGAATGTTAATGATTGTTATTTATAATTAATGTATTACAATTTAATTTATGCAAACTTATCATTCTTAAGTTATTTATACCAATTGAAAAAGAGTAATCTTCTATGCAACAGTGCCCTATGGTAGGATATTGTGGTAGAAGTAGTTTTAGTTAGTTTGAGGTTAGTTGTTAGTTTCTGTATGAATCAACAGCATCAGTGACAGTTTAAGATGTTTAACCTAGAATATTCTTTTAATATACACATTCAACACACTTTATTCCAAATCCAATTAAAGCAGCTTTTGGATTCCAGTGCTGTTCCTCTCAGGGTCAAAGGTCCAGTTTGGGCCTCTTATCTACAGCTTTCTATTTTCCAGAGAGTTTAATGGAGACAGGTAACCATAACCTTAACAGAGGATTTAAACAGCTACCCCTACCACTTGACACCATAGAACACACAGTCGCCAAAAAGAAAAGCTTCTGGCTCCATGACAGCTTGTGTGGCTACACTGGAAGGTAACGCACACCTCTCACCTTCGCTCCGCGTTATATTCCATTGACCCTATTAGTATACAGCAGGGCCTGTCTTTTCCATTGTCAGAGGAGTATTGTTGGATGGGTGGGTTACATGGACATTCTGTTTCATGTGGCCACATTTTTTACAGCATTGGCAAGATGGCCTCGTTTATATGATAAGTGCATGTTTGCAGTGTTGGTGTTTAATTTTTAAGGAAAAGTTGACCAGTGCTGAAGGCTAAATAACAGCACCATACTGCTTAAATTGTTATTCGCCCAGCTGTAGTGGCCACATACAGTATGACTGAATATCTGCATTTTACTTAAAGAGAGAGCTCACCCAGTTCACCCAAAAATTATTTATTATCATGTTGTTCCAAACTTGTATGCATTTCTTCCTTCTGTGGAACACAAAGAAGATATTTTGAAAAACGAGTTCTAGTACCGAACTTTCTTCAAAATATATTCCTATGTGTCCCACAGAAGAAAGAATAAAGGGTTTTGGCCAACCTGAGGGTGATTAAATGATCAGATGATCAGAATTTAAATTTTCTGCTGCCTCTTTTTTAAGTATACTCTTCTCAGAAAGACTTATGTTACACAATTGTAAAAAGTTATAAGTGACAGAAACTTCCGTCCTTATCCTGCAGTGCTTTGTCTGGGGAAAATGCTGAAGATGTGAAAATGCACCACGGACAGAGATGACATCTATATTCTTCAGCTGTGTGTGTGTGCTCGCATGTGTCTAGAAGATCGATCACCAACGTGTGGGAAAGTTTCCCCGGATGCATCACAGGTACAAAGTCATTGTTTTGTATCAAGCACCTCAGGGCACGTGCATGTGTAAAGGCACATTACATACGTTTTGTACTTTATGTGTTAGATTGTTTGCATAATTGTGTGAAAATATGGTTTCATATATAAACGAATCAGCACAAATCATTCCGCTGGGTTGAATCGTAGAAATATTATTAGACAAGATGCTATAGCTGTCTTAGTTTCAAAGTCAGATAGTACCTGATTCATAGCAGCACAGAAGGTCTAACATATACATTTTCAACATAATTTTTGACAGTTCACCCAAAAATGAAAACTCTCATTTACTCACTCTCATGTCATTCCAAACCTGTATGGCTTTCTTTCTTGGAAAGTCAATGGTCTCCAAAACATTCTTCAAAATATCTTATTTTATGTTCCACAGAAGAACAAGTCATGCAAGTTGCAAAGACATGAGGGTGAATAAATAATGACAGAATTTTCATTTTTGGGTAAAAATTTATATTTTAGAACTTCTGCACTACTATGAATCAGGTAATATCTATCTTATAAAGGGTCACTATCCCTTTAAAATAAATTGAAATTGAGAATATAGTGATTATAATAAATCAAATAAAGATTCAAATGTACTAATACAATAATTTAAAATTACATATATACCCACATATATACTAGTCTTACACTTTTGAGCCATCATTCATTCCAAAAATCAACATCAAATCAAACAACAAACTATTTCTAATTTTCATCTCACTCCTAAGTTCTTAAAGCTAAATACAGCTAAAGCTTAAATAGTCACATTTCACAGCACATATGTGGCTTGCCAGAGAGAACAAATAACAGCATCTAGCTTTCTAAACTTCTGTAACAGCTCCATTCATATCCAATAAATTCATTTACATCCAAACTTGATCCGAACTCTTACTTATATCCTTCTCAAAAAACAGAATCCAAAAGACCGAGATTACATGCTTAAGCACATCTATAAAACCAAACACGGTCAAACGCTCAATGAAATACCCACCAGGGAAAACCTCTGGGGCAGGACAGTCCTTCTGTGAGAGCTGTGATCCAGGATGAGTGGGGCTCCTCTTTTTTGCCTCTGTCCCTCTCTAGTCTTGCTCCTCTTCTCAGCCTACGTTACAATCAGATTTCTGCACACCCTTGTGTTCTGTTTAAGCTCTCTCTCTTTCAGTAATCTTATGCCTCCTGAGTAACTTGAGACCCATGGCTGCCATCAGAGAGACGCACATGCTCACACACACACCTTACCTTTCGCATCTGGCTTGGCTTTTTAAACCTTAAACCGGGTTCTCCTTTCTGTGTGCGTCTCTCTCGCTTTCTGTCAGTCTCTCTGTTTTGGGGTGTCAGAGCAGGACCCCACGGCACGGGAGCCGGCAAGAGCTCTGCGGGGCAAACAGCGCTGAGTAAAGGACGGCAGGACCTGAGCTCATGCCGAGTAAGCAAGCAGAGCAACATCTCCAGAGCACGCACACACATACACGTACTCACAGTTACTCTCACTCACACTCGCAAGTTGCATAGACATATGCAGTTACATAGACACTAAATCTATGTTTGGAGTAGCATGCTATTATAGAGTATGTATAGTATGCTATTGGTCATAGAATACTTGGAAGACAAGCTCAAAATGTTGAAATTTTCAACTTTATACATAGAAAAGTGCAATGGAATGGCACTCTGTGTCGAACTTCATGCTGGCATTGAGAGAGATGAACTAGTTATTGACTTTAAAGCAAATAAATTGTGTTAGTGAGTTAAAAAGTGCCTACATTAGATGATATTTGTTGAGACAGGTGAGATATCAAGTAGGATTATACCATCTATGGGACATATCATTATTGTGTAGAATATTGTATCCCACAATGCAGTGCGCTTTTTGAAAAAATGATTTTGAAAGTAGTCTCCTATGCTCACCAAGGCTGCATTAACTTACAGTAAAAATGGTAACATTGTGAAATAATATTACAATAAAAAAAAAAAAACTGTTTTCTATCATCTTATATTTTAAAATATAAGTTATACCTGTGATGGCAAAGCTGATTTTTCAGCATCATTATTCCAGACATGATTCTTCAGAAATCATTCTAATATCAGGAGTATTTGAGGATATACGGTAGCTCAAAAGAACAGCTCTTATTTGATTTTTTTTTGTAACATTATAAATGGTACACTTTTGATCAATCTTGATCAACTGAATATTTCCTTGCTTTAAAAAAAATACAAATCTTACTGACCCCAAACTTTTGAATTGTAATGTATAAATGGATTAAAAATGCAAAATAATGTTTATTTTATTTTATTTGTTTATTTTTTAAAGCCACTCACTGAATTGAACATAAATGTATGATGTCATGTGTTAATAATTTGACACTACTGTTTGATACAATTATTGTGGAACAAAGCAAATTTTTTTTCACTTATAATAGGTAGTATACAGTATATAGCATTCTGTAAGTAGTAAGCTATTTTCTATTCTGAACATTGCCACTCTATTTAACGCACATGAATGCACACACACATACACACGTTTGTATAATGCACACATATGTTTCGACCTGTTTCCATCATGTCAGCTCATGGGACCTGAATTGGCATTATTGTCAAACACATAAGCACACACATTTACTGACACTTTAACTCGCATAGAAATGCACACAAATCACATCACATACATCTCGGGCTCCTTCCTCTCCCATCAGCTCAGGGGACCTGACTCGGCACCCAGTATCGCTGTCAAACACACACAAGCGCATACGCTCTCGCACACATACAGATACAAACATCTGCAGCAGTGCTCAGCAGCGATTCAACTACACTGCACACAGTCCAGAACATTAAACTTCTTATACAGGAGATCCAATGCAATTCGGTTTAGGGTCCAGAGGCAGAAGTGAAAGGGGCCGTTCATCAAGTCTTCTTTTAGCCTCTTGCTGATGTCTGGCAACTGCAAATGAGACATACAAAAATGTAAGAATGTATCTAAGTGCTGTGATACACTGATTTGTTTCCAGACAATCTGCATATCTCTATAAATGTTCAGCAGGGCCTGAGTAAGGGTTTTGAGTAGGTCGCAAAAGTGCTGAATGATCCACTGTGAAACTCAAACAAAAGGTGAGGAGAAGTTGAATGCCACCCAATTATTGATTGACGGAGGGCCATGAGACATTGGTGGCCTAAGTGTTGCTGTATCAGTTGATTGGATATGTGCTAACCCATCATACTTTGAACAACGTGAATTCATGTCATGCTTTAGTTTCAGGAACGACACATCCACAGATCGTTCATGGACCACCTGATGCGTGTTGCAAGCAACAACGGCTGGCTTTTTGCACTTTCTAAAAACTAAACTATTAAAAACCACTCTGTTGCACTGATGATGAAACATTTTCAAAATTGTGTTTGTTGTTTGTTTGGGTGCAAATTTGACCAAGTTGATAGTGCAAAAGTCTTTCTATGCAAAACTATGTACCTCAAATTTTCAGGAAAACATAATGTCAAAATTACAATCAATATTATTAAGAAAATGTCCTATTTATTGCCCCCT
The DNA here is from genome assembly GCF_001515605.1 of Sinocyclocheilus anshuiensis. Taxonomy (NCBI): domain Eukaryota; kingdom Metazoa; phylum Chordata; class Actinopteri; order Cypriniformes; family Cyprinidae; genus Sinocyclocheilus; species Sinocyclocheilus anshuiensis. The sequence continues at coordinate 430,822 of NW_015539892.1, read as the reverse complement.
GCATTTGATGGACCACCCAGGCGTGTGTACACAAAGCGCTAGAGAACTGATCCTTCTGCCGACACTCATTTTGTTACATAACACCGGAATTGATTCGGTCGTCTTGTTCTCATTCACTATGTGCATATGGCTCAGAAAAGAGGGCCTTTAAAGCTGAGGTTTCCAATTCTTGTTGTCGTTCTCAAAAATACGTGCTTTACTGTACTGCACTGTAACCACACCTGGGAAAAACAGTCATGAATCACATTTAGTCTGAGCTGATTCAAACACAGTTGGCAGTTTTTATGTCAACTAAAGTATAGCTACTGAAAATTCATTTGAGCTTGTTTATGCATATGGTAATGGAATATTGAGGACTGTGAGGGGCAATTAGTGCAGTGTCATATTCCATATAAGAGCAAAAAAAAATCCCTCATTCTAAATCCCAAGTTTCCTGCACGCCGGAAGGCTGACTGTAATTCATTCTTGACGTTCTTGCCAACTTAAGCAGAACCGGTGCCAGCAGGCGAGGGTTCGCCAGATTAACAGAATGAACAGCCAGTCATGAATTTGAGACGGGAGACAGAGAGAGATAAAAACGAGGAAGAATGTAACCGTAAATCTATTGCAATAAAGCCAGACAGAAAGAGTAAAGAGGGAAAGCTCCTACAGTGTGAATGTTTTTGATGACAACCATAATGGAATGGGTGGTGGACTGATGTTTTGTGAGGGTTTTGAGATGATATGTAAAGGATTTAAATTTAGTTTAAAGAAAATTAAAGAAAAGTAATTAATTAATCTCTCTCTCACACACACACACACACACACACACACACACACACACACACACACATGAATGTACATAAACTATTATATGAGGAGTGCACAATTCCTTTATTTATATTATTTTTTTTTCTTTCATACAATTTTATCCTTTGAATTGTTTTTTAATTTTTATATTGCAATAACGGAATAAACTTATTACACCATATATAAATAAGCATAACATATTATATGTGTATATGTATAATATTCTTGTGAAAACCCACATTAGAGCAGTGTACAGATCTTTTATATATTCAGTTAAATTGTCAAATATTGGTAAATATTTGAAAAAATATAAAAATTTTTGCAAACAGGCCTTTTAATTATTTTTCTTTTTGATTAACCTTTTTTTATTTTTTATATTTTAAAATATTACCATATATATGTGTGTGTGTGTTTATTTTTTAGTTTAAAATGTTTAATACTGCATTTATTTTATTATTTTATTTTATTTTTAGTGTTCTGATGCAGACACCCCTTTTTCTTTTTAATTGTCTTAAGTAACGAGGAGTCGACTACAGTTGCTTCATTTGCATTGCCGCATCACACCCATTAAAGGATTGAGCAGCGGGTTCCCGGTGAGGCCAGAAATTATCCACTCGCCCAGAGGGATCGAGCCTATAAAGGGTTCTGGATGTAGTCCAGAGTATCACTCAGACAGTATAAATTAGCAAAAGCCCCTATAAATAGAGATAGAGAATGTTTTTTATGTAGCGATTGTGGGATTGTCATTCTAATTTATTCGAGAGACACTCGCCTGTTACAGTAGTGTCATTCCCTCAGCTAAAGATTTCTCAATAAAACAGACCATATGCACTTAAGATTACCACCTATTTTGGAAGCGATCTATCTGTACCTGCCAGTTTTGGAAGCAGCCTGTTAGCGCAGCCACCCCTCTTAATTAGTTCCGCAACAGCTCTCACAGGTGCGTGCCAGCTCTCTGGAGTCGTTTACACTTATATCAGTCTCACACTGTGGAGCCATCTGGCCAGCCTATTGTACAGCAGCAGAGTTGTCCCACAACACTGGTGTTGTTTGCGTTGGTTAAGCAGATGCTATCTGGCATGCAAAAACGCGTACTAGAGAGTCAAGGATTCAACTGAGTTACATCTGAAATGAATGGGGCCTGAAGGTTAGCCGTGCCCCTCATATTTGCTTATTTATAGCTGGAAAGCATGGGCTGATATTTCTAGGGCACATTTCCCAGAACAAGCTGTATAACTTGCATGTATTGCAGTATTCTTTCCGACTTTTTTCCATCTATAAACTTTTAACATTCATATTTGTGTACTCATTCTGTCCTTGGAGTCACTGTGTGCAAGGAGTGATTAAAAACTGTTGGCTTTTTTAAACAGTGACCCCAAAAAGTAGTTGTGCATTTGCAAATGTATGAAGTTCATTGCATAGTTATATAAATTAAATGTAATGCAATGCCAAATAATGGTAGACCTTCCAACTGCACATTCAGAAAGTGTCATATATAATACCAGTCAAAAGTTTGGGGTCAATATGATAAATTTTTTGAAAGAAATTAATAATTTTATTCAGCAAGGATGCATTAAAGGGGTCATATGACGTTGCTAAAAA
>NW_015539892.1:365918-428148 GCF_001515605.1 Sinocyclocheilus anshuiensis | reverse complement strand
TGAGACTTTAGTCTTTGCAACTTTAGGGATCTTATCTATGCACGAACAGCTTGTAACACTCCAAAGAGAAAAGAAAACTTGAAATTGCATCATATGACCCCTTTAAATTGATCAAAAGAGACAGCAAAGACATTTAGAATGTTGCAAAAGATTTCTTTTTCAACTAAATACTGTTATTTTATTGTTCTATTCATCAAAGGATCATGAAAAAAGTATCACAATTTCCACAAAAATATGAAGCAGCACAACTGTTTGCAGCATTAATAAGAAATATTTATTGTGCAACAAATCTGCATGTTTGAATGATTTCTGAAAGATCATGTGACACTAAAGACTGGAGTAATAATACTGAAAATTCAGCTTTGCATCACAGGAATAAATTGCATTTTAAAATATATTCAAATAGAAAAAGTCATTTTAAATTGTAATAATATTTCATAATTTTACTGTTTTTACTGAATTTTTAATAAAATAAACAGCCTTGGTCAACATAAGGGACTTCTTTCAAAAACATTAAATAATCTTACCGACCCCAAATTTTGAACGGTAGTGTATACTGTATATACAGTGCATAGTAAAACATTTCACAAAAATAAGTTTGTTAGGCTAAATATTACATTGCATTAGCTCATTAGGTAGGATATTTATTGACATTAATACTTTTTAAAAGTGTGGCTTAAGTGTCCACACTCTTTTTGCAGCCATTGTAATATGGCAATGCTGTGGCGTGTCAAGTGTTAACTGTCTCTCACCTGTGTAGTCTTACATGTGAAATGAAACGTGGCCTATTAAGGTCTACAGTTTGTCTATAGTATTTCACAGACCTGCCCACATTGAGGCAGACTGTCTATCACCTTAGCAACACTCTTCCAGACTCTCACAGACTTAGGGACTCTCCGTTTGACACAGGCCAGCCTGCTCTTTTCCGCTGTATGCGATCAATAGGGCTGAGAGTAATGGAATGGCTCCATTGATTTTATGCAGTCCAATTCACTTACAACGAGATGATGCTTTCTATAAACAAATGGGTTTTAACATTTACACCTCTTAGGCCTTTAGTTTTACTCGCATTGATTCTTTAAATGCTAGTTTATTTATGAAAATGGGTCAGACGGTAAATTGTAGGGATTGATTGTTGGAGGGCGGTGTTTGTTATATTACTTCATTATTCTCTGTTTATCAGAGACTTACTGTACATCTTGTTAACTAGAGGTTAAGCATCTTGCTCAAGGGAACAATAATGGTAGCTTATAAATCAGCCTTCTGGGGTCTGTAATCTTTTTTTGCATTATATTACTTGTGCAAAATTATGTTTCTAGGTGATTAACAACATTGTAGAAGATTTTGGAGGTCAAAACTGCAAATATATGTAAATTGAATATCTCGAGTTGAAACAACGCAACTATCAACATAAAACTTTTACTTTTGACCTCCAAAATCTTTTACAGCAAAGAGAAAACACTCATCTTGTCTTGAAGATAATGAACAAAAGTAAGTAATCATCTAATGCTCTTAGAAGTACCTGAAGTACAACTTCTGGCTATTTTAAACACAGTCAGGCTCCAATAGAATCTACACCCACAGAACTGGAATGTCTGTCATTCACAAAGTTCCAAACATGAAGTGTGCGGAATGTTCATTTTATAAATCTTTTGGATAATTTGGTTAGCCACCAAAAAGAATGTAGTACTCTCATTCTCTGTTTAACACTTGTTTACCTGAGAATACAATATAAAATGTTTTTGGTTGTAGGACAGAATTCACTAAATTAGCCTAATTTGAGACTTTAAGCTATAGGCTAGACTTTGCTAGAGCTTTTATATAGCTTTTGATTCAGTAAGTATTGGATATAACCCTTGCAACAATAATCCCAAATATATGATATAGAAAGAATGTTCTAAATAATATTCACAAATAAGCGTTTTCATTGTTTAAACAATAGTGAGAACAAATGTGTTGTTTCAATTTGTCCTTCACTCTTAAAAATAAATGTTCTTTACTGGCATCCAAGGTTCCATGAAGAACCTGTAAAATCCATGGGAACTTCTGATACACAAAAGGTTCTTTATAGTGAAAAAGGTTCTTTAGAATATTAAAAAGTTATTTTAGGAACTAGAAGGTTTTTTGGGGGGGAACCCAGAATGGTTCTTCTGTGGTATTACTGCAAAAAAAAAAAAAAAAACCCTTTTGGAACTTTTATTTTTAAGAGTTTTTGACATATTATCAATATTTATGTCCTTTTCTCTCTAGTGATGTTCCTTCTGTAGTAGACATGCTGCTTGCCCAGATACTGTGTGCTGCTGAAACTTGATCTATAAGGAGCGCTTGTGTTGTTGGACACTGCCTCTAGTGGGCAAGAGCAAAATCATGTGCTTACAGGTAAAGTGTTTAGAATAAGCCTCTGCTCACATTCAAGTGTGAAACAAATGCATAAATCATGACAGAATTGTATTATTATTATTTTAGTTAAACAGTCCCTTTGATATTAGTTAAAGAGAGAATTAAACCTCTTCACACTGACCTTGCACTCTTAAAAATAAAGGTTCTTTATTGCCATCTGAAGAACCTTTAACATCAATGGAACCTTTACATTACACAAAGGTTCTTTGTAGTGGAAAAAAGTTCTTAAGATTATTAAAATGTTCTTCACACGAAGAAAACAACAAATGTTTTTGTAAGAACTAATGACAAAAAGGTTCATTGAGGAACCCAAAATGCATGGTTCTTTTATGGAATCGCTGTGAAAACACCCTTTTGGAACCTTTATGAGTGAAGTGACATGTGGCCAAGTATGGTTACCCTTACAGCAGTAGACTCAGCAGGAGACATGGTCATACAGATTTATGAGGATGTTCATGTATACAGAATGAAAGAAAACCTGGTAAGAGTTCAGCTTTAGAGGGTTACAAGAGGCTTGCATAAGTGGACGATAGTAACCCTGGTTTCTGCTAGATGTGTCATATTGACTCAGTCGGTGTCTGGGAACGCCCTCAACTCTTTACAGCATCTTTTGCGAACCTTTCCCATATCATCTCATTTATTATTTGTTGTATTTGTTAATATAACACGCCGTGGACTTACTCTTTGCAGTCAGTGATTTTGTCAATAAATCCCTGATTTTTCTAATAGAATAACTGACAGAAGCTGCTAAATCCAACAGTATGTGGCATATCTGTGGTAAACAAACACAGCCGGTTAGGGCAGTGTGAGGGAAGTGTGCCCCGACCTCCCTCTGATCCACCGGTTTTCCATCTCTCAGGGTGGAGGGTGGAGCTCAGGAGCCGTGCTCTTGGATCTGAGTCCAGACCATATGGCACCTGAACACTTGAACATTTGTTTTGCAAATAATAATAAGCATAAAATATGATGTAGCTTTGTCAAAGTGGTTTTTAGAATTCCAATGCTTTGAAGCATTCTGAAATAGCCGGGTCAAATTTCACCACTAAATCAAAAGAATTAAATTGACTAATTTTATTGTTTTATATATGTTCATTATTTTATATTCACTCTAAAAAATGCTGGGTTAAAAAGTGACAAACCCAGCTATTGGGTTGTTTTGACCCAGCTGGCTCAGTGCAGAAGAAAAAACTCGTTTTGAGAAAATGGCCTTTTAAAGATATGCATTTCAATTAAAATCTGCAGATGCAAATGCATAAAGTATAATAAACTCTTAAATGTGTATTTTGGATGTTTTCTTTCCACTAGTCTGAAATAAGACATGATATAGCACAATAGGCCAAAATCTCAAAATCGACCAGTGCAAGAAAAAACAAGCATTCTGCCTGTGGTTTTGCCCTAATTATTTAACTAATGGGTTTGTAGCAACTGGGCCCTTATTACAGAATCAACCGAACTCTAAAATCCTGTCTTATCTGTTTAGCACACTCTAAAAAATGCTGGGTTAAAAAGGGACAAACCCAGCTACTGGGTTGTTTCGATTGTTCAAAACAACCCAACCGCTGGGTCAAAACAACCCAATAGATGGGTTTGTCCCTTTTTAACCCAGCATTTTTTTAGAGTGTTCTATTATTATTATTATTATACTTTTTGCATAATGAGAATTAATGACATTTTAGGTTTAAAAAAACTAAGTTTTTTTTTGCATAGGGACTTTATTTTCATAACAATTAAGCATAGAAAATTAATATTTCAATTGTTTAGTAAATTTGTCAAGTATAATAGTAAGTATACATCATGGTAATATATGTTGTCCTAAGTTTAATTAAAACATTTAATTTAATTTTAAAAACAATATATCTTGACCAAATCATTTTTATTATTGTAAATAGGGTCAAGATGTGCTTAATTGTTAAAAATAAATAAATAAAATAAAGATAAAATAAAGATTAAGAAAAAAAAAAACATTCTTATGAAGTGGCTTCAATTTCTTATGTAAAACATAATTTTTTATCTTTCATCTTCCTTTTTTTCTTTGATTGTGGAATGAAATATGACCCAGACATTTCCTTGTGAGATTCATCCATAAAACCAAAAATGTGCTCTTGCTAGACAGTGGAAATATATGTGCATTATTTCAGGACATAGCCTTTAGAGGGCATCTATGCTCTCCTTTTCAATGAAACATTACCTTGGGCAGCACCAGAGGGATTGAGATGAAACAAGCATGTAGAATTGTCCGGAATTTGAATCTGTATTTGTAACACTAATTTGTAGCCTCTAACACTAGCATTCTCTATTCTATCTTCGTTTTCTTTTTTATTTATTATTAAAAAAAAAAATTAAACAGAAAAACACACACAGAGACTTGTCACAGCACTTACATATTATTGCCCTTTTGTTGATTTTGATTGCTTCTATTGTCCTCATTTGTAAGCCGCTTTGGATAAAAGAGTCTGCTAAATGACTAAATGTACAGCATTACATATTGAAACTAGCAATGCTTGAGTAAAAGAGCATATCTAGAAATTTTTTTTATTTAATTTTTTTCTGACATGTTGGTGTTATATCTTTCACTTGGATGTTATAAGTTGCACTGAGTAAATACAGCTGGATAAAACAAAAACTGTGTCTGTCTTCATTTCAGGCTGCAAAGCAACAAAATGTAATTATTTTAAAGGGGGGTCATTCTTTTCTATACCCACTGTAGAGTCTGTACCTTCCTGACCCTAAAGTGAGCGTCAGTCCACATTCATCTAAATGATAAAACCAATCCAGATTCCTAAACAGCACAAAGAAAATTAGAAAGGAATCATCATTACTCAGTGGCTAAACAGCTCAGAGTATCGAGATATGAGAATGACACAAACATAATCAATACTCTATGAATAGGGTGGATTAGGAAGCATTTGCCGCTGGACAAAATTTTTCTACTATGCGTAAATATTTCACAAAGGTGTCATATTTGATCCCGCACCTCACTCTCTCTGTCATCTATTCTTGTCTCTTCTGAACATCCTGTCCTCCTCCTATTGTTACTGACACACACACAGACACACATTCTCTTTCTCACTTTGCAAGCCTCTAACTCTCCAGAGCTTATGCCGATATACATTGACAGTCTTTCTACACCAGCCTTGTCTATATCCTCCCCTCAGACACGCATACAGTTCCCCATCTATTTTGCTCCTAAACAAAATGGCTATTTTTAGCACACCCTCCTCTCTGTGGAAAGTGCAGAGGAATATACACTGAGCACTTAAAGTGGAGTAAAATCAAAGATGCCAACAGGCACCTCTCCCTGAATGGTTTGAAGCTACCAACCTTTTCCTCTGGATGAGCTAATAATATCGACATCAAAAAGCTCCCAGTGTTCTGAAAACATGCAATGCCGTCATTATTTTCTTTTCTAAAATTATCTGCCAAATAGCTCTGAGCATCTCTGTGACATTTAGACAATGCACGACAACATTGAAAGGAACAAGCAACACAGCTTTTGGATTTCATATATCATCTTTGTTGTATTTGCAGTATTGATCATTTGGAAAGGATATATGCATGACTCGATTTATAGATTGTCCACTGGTGGTGCTTGTAAAGTGCTTTTTTTTTTTACATCCAGCAACACTGAAGACACTGTTTTTCAGTGGTTACATCCTTAAAAAACATGGCTGCATTGTAGAGTGAATATTACATACTGGATCACACTAACAGGAGTGTAAAACAGTCATTGTCTTGGGGCTTGTCCTTTACAGCCAGAATGGGTTGAAATAGACTCAGTTCAACTCTCTGCCAATTGAAGTGTTTGTATAAGTCTAGACATCCCACGGTCTGGCTGTTGAGCACAGGCTATAGGGCCTGAAGAGCTTTATGGATATACACACATGCCCAAACACACACACATATAACACTGTATTGCATAATTAAGCAATAGGAGAGACTTTCTTTGCAGGCTCAACAACATGGGATGGACACATACAGGACTCGTCTCAATCACTGCAGCCTACTCATGTACTCATAAGGCTAAAGGCAATCAAAGCATGGTACAACAGTTCACTGGTTCAAAGGTGCAACTTCACTGTATTTTAAACCTATATCAGAATCTCACAACAGTGCGTTTATGCCTTAAGTTATCATGAAATCTAAATATTTACTTAATAATGGTCCTGGATTAATGGTGTATGATTTGTCAAAAAATAAAAAATAAAAATACTTTTTTTTCCCTCATTGAATATGAGAACATGTAGTAATTTAATTAAATAAAAAAATATTACTGCTCTAAATCTGTGTGATAAATTGAATTGACTATTGAATTAATAATAGAAATATAGCTATACTGGGAGGAGACTTCATGGTTATATGGTTTTGACTGGATTTGGTCTTTAAGCTTTTTATCCCGGTCATTTTTTTTTTTTAAAGAAAAACTTTTGTGACGACAAAAAAAAAATAGATTCCATAAGTTGATGCACATCCTTCTAAACCGGGGCAATGGACTGATTATGAGATGCTAACAAATATGATTTTGTGACATTCAATGCTGTCATTTTTTTATCCCGGTCATTTTTTTTTTTTAAAGAAAAACTTTTGTGACGACAAAAAAAAAAATAGATTGCATAAGTTGATGCACATCTTTCTAAACCGGGGCAATGGACTGATTATGAGATGCTAACAAATATGATTTTGTGACATTCAATCCTGTCATTTAGCATTTCAAATGACATTTAGAAAATCAACACACAAGCCAAATGTGATACGAGAAACTGGTGCACCTGCAAGCAAAGCAATGACTGTGTTTTTCCAGTGTTTCACAGATGTGCCTGTCCAATGAGGAAAAAAAGAAGGCTTCAAAGAGGTACTGTTATAGCCCTGACATTTGACACTGCCAGGTCTAGCACCAAAAGCACAATACATGTTACGGTCATACATTAAATATAAGGTTACAGTGAAAATGTTTGTGGATTAGGATGATACATGTCATACACCAACAGCATACTGTCTGATATCATGCATAGAAAACCTGCTGTTTGCCTGCATTAGAGCTGAAGTGGGTAATTTCTGTTCCCCTAGTGGAATTACAAAATGTTGCTGTGTTGTGCTGCTTATACATCAGAGCAGTAATTTGAAAGTGCCACACTTTTGGGGGAAATTAACCCACAAATGGATTACAGAAAGTTTTTAACATCAAAAAAAAAAAAAAAAGACACACTTCAGCTTTAAAGCATCCAAACGTAAGTTTAGTACATTTCTTAGGCACTGGCTAAGCACTGTAGGGCGTCAGTTTGGATAGATTGGTTTAACATTCAGGTTTATACACTTTGTTAAACCTACACGAATTGTGCGTGTTGCATTGATGTCTATATTCTGAATTTAAAAAAGAAAACATAGTTAGCAGCAGCTGTGAAAGCAGTATCTGCTTCTAAATTAGCAGCATCAGCACATTACGTTTGCTTAAAAATATTAGAGAGTCGAAGACAAAGGCACCTGCAGCCCAGGTGAGATATTGGAATGGATGTGGGTAAGAAACCTTCTATTGGTACACAGTTATGTGCCACATCAAATAATAGAGTCAAATCGTCAGTCCATCCATAAAGAGTCTCAGGATTTAGTGTCTAAAGAGCCAAGAGAATGAAAACAGTGTTTTTGCTGCCTTGATAATGGCTATTAGTTGAAGGAAAGGCTGCAACAACTGTGGTTGGAGCCAAAACATTTGTAGAAATCCTTAATCATAGTTTCTTTCTGTTGATTCATTGTTGTTTGGCATTATAGAGTTTCTTCATCATAGGATACAATGTAAGCCTGTAAATCTAGATTACAAGGTCACCTGAAGCTAAGACAATCAGAGTCCCAGCAATCAATGCCCTAATGCTGCACTGTCCATCCAAATGCAATGCTGAGTGTCTTTTTATACTTTCACTCACAAACCAAAACCTGAAAACTGAAAACAGCACCTTTGGATCACAATAAAACTTTGCAGATAAAAATAGATGTATATATGTATATATACAGACCAAGATACATATTGTCGGAATACTCACTAGTTTTTGGATATCACTTTCTCTTGAGCTTAAAATCCATGCCATTAGGATTGGTTTTGAGGCCATGCAACACTATAATACCGGTGTTTTTTCTCGATCAAAGGCAGTAAAAATGACAAAACGTCTAACAAGCTCTATCAAGGTTTTTCTGAAACATCTGAAAATGATTTCAGGATGACAGACACGCCAGTGATTAAAAATAATCTGACATCATTGCTACAAATTTGCTAGGGGACATTAAAGTGTGAACTACAATATGGCTCATTAAGTGACAAAGCAATTTGAATATCAACTACATTTTGGACTATCTCTGCAGCTTCCAGCAGAATATACACTGAACAGTATGCTCTTACACAAAATACATCAAGCATTTTTTTTCTGTGGCACTAGGGTGTTATTTTGCTTATTATTCATTTAATGTGTAAATATGTTTTTGTATGTTCCTTATCCTGAAGACCTGCAAATAAAAACTGACATGAAATGAGAAAAGAAAAGCCACTGAATGACAGTGAACCCAGACACCGTAGACTATAAATAACATAAAATATGACATGTAGAGACATTCATCTTGTCTTGAAAAGCTTTGCAGCAGGATAATCGTGAAGGAGTAGATACAAGTGTTGTCCATACATACGTATTGTGGATCCACACACGGCTATTGACACAAAAGCAGGCAGTTTTCTATGACATTCCCAGCCTGATCACTACAATAATCACTGCAAAAATAACAGACAACAGTCTTGAATCTATGTGAATATTGGTGTTCTAACAAGCAGCAGGAGAGTGGATGAAACTTCTGTGAATATTCTTTGTATCATATACATGTACTGCATGTGACCGCAAACCTTTTTAACAGCAGATGAAGCACACAAATGACATTTCTTTGGCGAAGCTTGGCTTTGAGATGTTGATGGAAATATACCGACACTCATGTGCTGTTTATTTGTGTTCCACAGTTTCGTATAAATACTTGGCTCCTGATCCGGATAAGGTTTTGGATAATATAGACGACTCCATGCAAACATTGATGAATACTTGGATCGTGGATGGACCTAGATGTACGGATAGACTTTCAATGAAGAATTGGAGATTGGAAATCTCATGACAATAACGGAGTTCAACCTCACAATCCTCCTTCGAACATGGCTTACTAGTCCTTTCATAATTCAATTCGTACCTGCTCCCCAAATGACTAGACATCTGTCAGCATTTTTTTGATATTAACATAATTTGTATTTGCTAAAGTGCAATTGGCTGTCTTGAGGTTCTCTTCCTGAAAGTCCTCATTGCTGTTGTTGACACCTTCTTGGATTTCCATGTAGTCCGACTTGCTAATGGTGGATCCACTTCGACTTCCCTTCAGCTCTTCTTGTGAATCGGCTTTAGGGACGTTAACTTGGAGATACTGTGCCTGCTCCTCGCCTTCTGTTTCTCGATGGTAGAAGTAGTTGAAGTTGGAGACGATGACGGGCACTGGGAGGGCAATGGTCAAGACGCCAGCGATGGCACAGAGGGATCCGACAATCTTTCCTCCGATGGTTGTGGGCACCATATCTCCATAGCCAACAGTCGTCATTGAAACCACAGCCCACCAGAACGCATCCGGGATGCTATAAAACTGTGACTCGGGTTCGTCAGCTTCTGCAAAGAAGACTGCGCTGGAAAAGAGGATGACTCCGATGAAGAGGAAGAAGATGAGTAGACCTAACTCTCTCATGCTGGCTTTGAGGGTCTGGCCAAGAATCTGAAGTCCCTTTGAGTGACGGGAGAGCTTGAAGATTCTGAAGACTCGTACAAGTCTGATGACCCTCAGAATTGCGAGAGACATGGCTTGTTGCCCTTGCTGCCCATCCTCTGCTGTCTCGGCCAACTCCGTTCCCAGCGTGATGAAGTACGGAATGATGGCCACCACATCAATCATGTTCATTATGTTCACAAAGAAGCTGGCTTTACTAGGGCAGGCAAAGAAACGCACCAAGAACTCGAAGGAGAACCAGATGATGCATAGCGTCTCTAGAATGAAGAAAGGGTCTGTGAAGTAGGTAGATGTGTAACTGGTTGTGGAGTTAGTGACAGCAGCTGGGACTTTGTGCATCTCCTCCTCATCGCTGCGGAAGATGGGTAAGGTTTCCAGGCAGAAGCTGACGATGGAGATGAGGATGACCATGACAGATATGATCGCTATAATCCTAGCTGGCCCAGAACTTTCTGGATACTCGAACAGCAACCAGACCTGCTTCTGAAACTCATTGTCAGGCAATGGCCTCTCCTCCTCCTTGATAAAACCCTCGTCCTCCCGAAACATCTCAATTGCTTCCTCTCCAAGCTCATAAAAGCGGATCTCCTCTGAGAAAATGTCCAAAGTGACATTGACGGGGCGCCGCAACCTTCCACCCGATTGATAGTAATAGAGGATGGCGTCAAAGCTGGGGCGGTTTCTGTCAAAAAAATACTCATTCCTGAGCGGGTCAAAGTACCTCATGCGCTTCTTGGGGTCCCCCAGTAATGTTTCGGGGAACTGCGAGAGGGTCTTGAGCTGTGTCTCGAAACGCAGACCCGAGATGTTGATGACCACTCGCTCACAGCACTCCTGCTCCGTTCCGGGGTCATAGTCCTGAGGAAGACCAGGGTGTGCTGCTGCCTCATCTGAGGGGTCGCCTGTGGCCACAGTCATTATGCAGGAGGGTGAGGCCTGCACTTTTCACGGAGGCAGGGCACCACTGGGTGGGAAATCCTCACAGCAGGGGAATTGACACCGTAGAGCACTAAGGGCAACAGCGTGCTACTGGGTGGGTCAACTGAAAGACAACAAATGATATTTTAAGACAGCATGCAGATATCTTAAAGATTGTGTCTACAGAGGGTCTAAAGCAGGGGTGCCCAAACTCGGTCCTGGAGGGTCGGTGTCCTGAAGAGTTTCAGGTCATCAGCTTATTTGTAGAGACTTCAAGAACTGAAATTGGTGCGTCAAGAGAAAGGAGACATGCAAAATGTGCAGTGTTGGGGTGCCTCCAGGACCAGGGTTGGGAACCACTGTTCAAGATCACTGGAAAGCTATAGGCAGGTGTGTTTAATTAGGGTTGGAGCTAATCTCTGCAGGACAGTGGCCCTCCAGGACAGATGTGGCCCATCCCTGTTCTAGTGAGTCTGAAGACCTTGATTAGCTGGTTCAGATGTGTTTAATTAGGGTTGGAGTTGGCTCTCCAGGAACTGAATTTGACAACCCTGGTCTAAAGGCCTTCTGTAACAAAAGTAAGGTGAACACAGGTAAAGTGGGACACTTTCTGATCATGTGTTATTGGCGTTTTTTTTTTTAAATATGATTCTAATGACTTAGGCCCATCCCTGTTCTAGTGAGTCTGAAGACCTTGATTAGCTGGTTCAGATGTGTTTAATTAGGGTTGGAGTTGGCTCTCCAGGAACTGAATTTGACAACCCTGGTCTAAAGGCCTTCTGTAAGAAAAGTAAGGTGAACACAGGTAAAGTGGGACACTTTCTGATCATGTGTTATTGGCGTTTTTTTTTTAAATATGATTCTAATGACTTAGCCTTTCGCTCATTACATTTACATTTGTTTTAATGCTTTGCTTGTCACTCTAAGGGGAAAAAAAATGGGTAAGGTAAATATTATTTATGAAAAATGTTTATCATAATATAAGTGTGTCCCTAGAATAATATTCAGACTTCACACAGTCAGTACAAAATGGCAAAGCTTAGGCAGAAATTATATCTTAAATATAGCACAATTTATATAAAACAGCATATTTAGTTATGCATTCACATGCAAAGCAGTTCCTTGGTCATCTTAAAGAAAGCACCACAAAATGAAGCTTTTCGACAAGCCCTGTCAATTCTTTTTGGTGTGCTGCAATGGACAAATAGCCATTCACATAAAACTGCATCTCTCACAGTGCAGTCATGTGAAAGAGGCCCTTCTCTATGAGACATGCACATCCTACATAACCATGCTGTATCCATTCAGTGCGTTCCCTATCCCTTTCTCCTCCTTTTCCATGAAATACCCGAACGTTCAAAGAACTGCATATGGCATGCTGTTCGTACATATTTGTTAGACGTGTTTCAATGTTAGACTGTTTCTTGTCCCAAACGGTGCCAGCATGCTCTAAAATATTCAGCAGAAGCAGCCTATGAAATATTAAACTTCAGGAAAATACATTTTAGGCTTTAACAAGACTTTGTGGTCTCTCTCTTTTCACTCCCTCCTCATAATATTATACAAGATGCATAACTGTAGATAATAAAATACACACAAATACCAAATAAATGAATAAAGCATCATGTATTCAATAGTCCAGACTACGTAATCAGAAATGAGACATTATACCTGCTCGGATAAACTTCTAAATCACCCCTGTGGTTCCTCAGGCTCCCAGAAGTCACGACAGCCTTCTCGAAGTGAGGATAGCACTCCAGCGTCTGTGTGGCTCAGATGAAAAGGACAAACACACATCTGATTCCTTAAATCCCAGCTGCTACTGTCTGCCGTAGCTCTCGGCGCACCGGCGTATTGTGCATAACGGGGCAGGCAGGGAGGAGGGGCAGAGAGGTACAGTATGCGGGTATGTCCTCGTCTACCCCAGAGCTTCCTTACAGCAGGTTGTTTGAGAAGGACAAGGAGGAAAGAACAGGGAAAGCGTATGATGCAAAGGAAGGAGGATCTCTTCATTCCACATTTAAGAAGGCATTAAGCAGTCCATAAAGGGCACCACTGCCTTTGCTAGACAGGTTGTAACAAACGACAGAAGAGATGAATGTGAAATATATGCAGTAGGCACAGCATCGCGCTTGCCCATTAAGTAAGTATTAGTCTTTCAGGGATTACATCAATTAATTGGACAGCTAATTTTTACATTAATGGGAACGCTCTTTTAAGTGACTGATAATAAGCTACTGATAATTGTGCAGTGTGTGAGGGTCAATGACAAAGTATGTCAGACATAAAAATAATTTCTCTGCACCTTAAATACATGAGAATTTTTTAATGTTTCAAACATTTTTCAAGTAAAAACTACACATTTTTATAATCATGATTTTTTTTTTAAATTATAAATAAAGTTTTCCACTTGATGTGATCAATATGTTATTTCTTTATTTTGGTCACATGACAACAAAATGGCTGACATAATACCAATATTGTAAGAATTTCAGCCTTTTAATTAGCCTTTTTGTTACTTTTTTCTCAGGACAGTTATGCCACCAAGCTCCACAAAAATGATCAAAATGACATTTAATTAGTTGTATTGAAGTAAAACTGCATTTTAACATTTTTAATTTACCTTAATATATTTTCAGAATAAAAATGAACAGTACAACAACGACCCATGAGCCAATCTAATTTAAAATAAGATAAATATATATTTTTGCAAAGACATGTCCCCTTAATCATAAGTGATGGCACTATCACTGTTAAGTGCATTATTGAAAACAAAAACTATAATTGTATATTAATGTTTTATTCGCCAAAGGGTTTAATTTGACTAAAATCTAGTAAAAAATTATCTTTTTTACAGTGATTGCAATACAGTATAAATGCAAATTCTCTCAAGATGTCATGTTGACATGGGAACAGATGCAGAACATCATACATAAGAAGTCTGCAGCGACAGACGTCTCGAATCTCCTCCTACCTGTCTGTCTACCTCGCTTGCCGACGTGTAAACAAGCCATTAGTCAGTTAGTTAAGCGGTAAATGGAATCTGCAGTCAATCGCTGCTGTGCATACCAAAAGACTTCTGGATTATAGACACGTGCTCCGTCCGCGCTACCACTCCTCACCTTATCCGCAGAGTGGGCAGTTTAAAGGGGACGCTCCACGAGTGATGTTTCCAGAATTAAATCAGAGGATGCTTCTTAAATGAGCGTAGGGTGCTCTAGCCCTAATGCACATCTATTTTCACGTCTATTTTTGTCCCGTCCATTGCTATGTTTAGAACTAGTCACTAATTGCTATTTTGAGAGTGAATCTCGCATAAATATGCGGATGTCATTCCCGAAACTTTACAGCGTGTATGTGCAAGTGTGGGCGAAAAACAAGTTTTATATAAATTCTGAATGGGTTATTATAACATAGAAAGCGTGCAATGAGCGCTCCCCGTATAATCACTAAAAAGCTGTTACTCTTAGTTCATCGCGATCACAGAGTTTCGTTAATCAGTGAAGCTCTACACTGCACAGTGAAACTCTTATTTACATTGGGTCTACACTTTGTTATAATGTGAGGATTCACGAGCTTGTATAAATCTGCACTGAACAAACTTCAGGGGTTTTCAGCGGTGAGTGGATTGCAACTTAAACGCCACTGATTGGCAATTGCGTTCGATTTGATGTGTTTTAAAAACATAAAACCTGTCTCTCCATGTGTGCATTTCCCTACTAGACATATGTATTGCATCTGATGGGCTGATAATACTCAAACCCAAAGAACCCTAACCCTGACTTCATCAAGAAGTCAAGAAGTTCTTCATTATTTCAGTACATACTCTGTAAGTACCAACAAAAAATACACACAAATGTTATCCCTTGTAACATAGTCACTATTTTTATTTTTACTACAGTAATACAGTTATTTTTGCTTAAAATGTGACCTATCTGTACTATTTGTTGATTCCAACGAAACAGCGATAACTCAAAATAATTGCTAGTGTATTGTTTACTGCATACTGCACTATACTGGTCCAATTGTGGAATTATTTGCAGTATGCAATGATGCACAAATGTGATATACTGTAGGTCATGTGTGTATTCTATGCATGCCGTAAATCTAAAACTATGCACAATATTCATACTGTATACTGCAGAATAGATGGTGTAGTATGGTAGTATTCCGAACAGCTGTAGAGTACATTTTTGACCTTTCTTTCTGTCTGTGAAGCTGTGGCATTTGTGCATTGATTGGATCTGAAGGTTGAGGCATGAAAGTCACAGACAGAAAGCGATACAGATAAACGGTCTCCTTTCTAACAAAAGCAGCACATATGGCCATTTGCTGCAGTTGTAAATCATTAGGGCACCTTTACTACCACTAGTGTCAGCTTTTAGCTCATGCATTTGACTGGGATTTGAATTAAATAATTTCAATTTGTTGCATTTAACATTTGGTGTACAAATGATTAAGCTAGATCTCATCAAATTAATTATTTATTTAATTTCATTGGTTGAATTCAGAGTGCTTTCAAGGAATGCTTTTGAATACAAATTGTGCTGAGGGCTTTGTGACAGGCTATTTGTTTTATAGCCAGAGCTTGGATGTCAATCATGCATACATGTACAAGAAATCTGTCTGACAGTTCAGCTGTTCTTTATGAGAGAAGCCAGTACAAAGAAGTGTTCATGCACTTCGCCTTGCATTAGCTCACACTCTTTAATTAAAACGGAGAGGTCAGTGTAATTCAATGCTTGGGTGAGATGTGTTTAAGATTAGCCAAAGAGAGGAAATGTAAGTGTAAGCCAAACCTGATCCTGGGTCAATCTGGACGTACACTCACGGTCACACAAATATACAAGTTAAGTCACAAGGGACAATGTGGTCAATGTATAATAGTTAAGAGAACTGGTAAGAAAAAGCTTTTAAGGCCATTAAAAAGATTGTCCTGTCCTGTCCTGTGCTGTTTGCAGTGGTGCTTTGTGCTGAAGAGCAGGACCAGGAGTGAAGACAGATTCACTTACAAGTTATTGGTTTAATAGTGTGATGCAGAGAAAAACTGATCTTGTCAGTGCAGACGTTATAAAGTAAGGCTTTAAAAAAAATTGGAAAGTGAAATGAAAGAAATATTTTAAAGTTATTTGTTTAAAAGATCAGATTATGTCAAATCAAATATGGTCTGTGATGGATGTGATAACCGCTGGATTGCATAAATCGTCTTATTACATTTGTACTAATGGTACTGTATATCCAAATCCATTGCTACTACACTAAAAAAAATTGGTGTAGAAAAAAAAATTCACTCAGAAATTTGAAATAAAATAACTAAAATAGTATTTTCTAGAATAGAATTGCATTTTTTTGTTGTGTAGCTATGTTTCAATTCAGGTTATGATTAAAATTCACGCAAAAAAAAAAGTTTAGATGAACTTCATATTTGCTAGCATGCTAAATATTTCTGTGCTGTATAGCAGCCAATCATCTGAGCAGACTATTTAGTCACATGACTTGTCAGTTCACACAATGAAGGAAAAAATATAGAGCTGTTTTGTTAATTTTTAAGTCTCTAAGTGGGTCTGTCGACATTCGTTTTAAAAAAAGTATACAAGGCTTATTTCGGTAATGAACGATGCAGTGTTTTTAACAGATCAATTCATTGACACAGGTATAAAACTTGCATAACAAATAAAAGGCTACCTGCTATATTGATGTAAAGACATTTCATCTGTAGAAATTATCACTGAACAAATCAGTACACAAATCTAAACAATCTTTCAGTGAGTGGATTAAAAAAACTGGAGTCATGAGGATGACTTAAAAGCCCACCACTAAGTCACTTGCATATAGGAATTTATTCAGTAAATGTGTTTCCATCGTAGTTTATGCACACTTCTTCTTACTGAATAAAAATATCCACCTCAAGTAAGTGTATAAGTTTTTTATGAACATTTTGGATATTTTTTTTCATCTTGATGGTTCAGTCTAACATTTTTAAATGTAATATCCAAAAAAAGTAGATGGAATCTGAGCTACTGATTGTGATCATATTGCAATATGATCACAATCAGTAGCTCAGATTCCATCCACTTTTTTATTTTTTATTGATTCTTATGCAGCAGGTTTTGTTACGATTGTTTCCATTTACATAAATGTAACTAAAATTTAACAAATGTGACCCTGGACCACAAAACCAGTCGCTGGGGTATATTTGTAGCAATAGCCAAAATAACATTTTATGGGCCAAAATGATTGATTTTTCTTTTATGCCAAAAATCATTAGGATATTAAGTAAAGATCATGTTCCATGAAGATATTTTGTAAATATCCTACCGTAAATATATGAAAACTTAAGTTTTGATTAGTAATATGCATTGCTAAGAACTTAATTTGGACAACTTTAAAGGTGATTTTCTCAATATTTAGATTTTTTTGCACCCTCAGATTCCAGATATTCAAATAGTTGTATCTCGGCCAAATATTGTCCTATCCAAACAAACCATACATCAATGGAAAGCTTATTTATTCGGCTTTCAGATGATGCATAAATCTCAATTAAAAAAAAATTGACCCTTATGACTGGTTTTGTGGTCCAGGGTCACAAATAATAATTTCATAAATCTTAAGATTCTAAATGATTCAGCATTTTTTTTTTCAGGGCTGCTTGAGTTTGAGGCAGGAGATAGCAGACAGTGGCAGGAAGCCAAGAGCCTGAAGCAGCTCAAGGTCACTTACTCACTGCAGCAGATCCATCTCAGCCTGCAGTGATACACACACACCTGCACACCAGTGAGGATAACGACATTGTGACTCGTTCGATTGCATGTAATAGAGATGAGAAACAAATCTTAAGTAAATATGGAATATTTGATTTAATCCCATAAAATATACCTGATGTTATCCAGTGTCCAGTCACCTTAAAATCACATTCATATTACCATCGAGACTATTTTGTGAATAAAACTAGATTGTGAAAGCCAACATATACAGATATGGTCTCCACTGTTACATTCTGCCATCACTGGATGGTGCTCCTCTTGTTACTATGGCGACAGGCCCCTAGAGCCCCTCCGCAGGCATATTGGAGGAGATGAGAGCTGTGATGACATCACAGACTGAGGAATCATGGTGTTGGGCCACAGAAGTGATGCCTGCAGGCTCTTCTAAGTGATCCACAACTGAGGTGGAAAGAAAGGCATGACTCAGCATTTAATGGACATCCTCACGAAGTAAGATAATTATACTTAATAACCTATGTGCTTTCTAAGCATCCCTATTATTACTGCTCATTCTTAGAGTTAGTGATTCGAAACAAACCCCTAACCCTAAGTATTAAGCTTTGGCACATAATCATCCCGCACTATTTTTGCTAAGGACATGAATAATACCTCAGATTGTCCAATAATAATACATTGTCCAATCAGCAATAAGATGTTCTTTTACTTGTATTTATTTTTGATGCCAGATAACAAAATCATTGAAGGGGACACACAAGCCATTTCTATGGACCACAACATCAAAGACTTAGAGGTTGGTTCTTTTATTTTTAGCCACTGTCTTGCAACCATCCAAAACACCTTAGCAGCTATCTTGCAATGCCCTAGCAACGACTTAGTTTACCATAGCAACCACATAGGAGCATGCTAAAAAGCACTCTGAATACCTTAAAACCATAGCATTGAATTTTGCATGAGCAAGTTCACTCATATTTTATGCATAATGTAAAGATTTAACACGTGGTAACACTTTACAATAAGGTCCTTTTAGTGAACAATAGTTAATGTATTAACTAACATGAACAACGAGCAATATATTTGCTACAATGTTTATCAATCTTTAAAAATTAACATTAAAAACACTTTTAGTTCATGTTAGCTGAGGTCCAACAAATAATATTTACAGATACAACTTTTGATTTTAATAATGTATTTGTAAATGTTGAAATTAACATTAAGTGAAAGTAACGTGTGAAGTGTGGAAAAAATATAATGTGTGTGTGTGCGTGTGTGTCTCAAATTATGTCAAATATCACATATTTGAAACTTTTTAGTAATTTTTATTCAATTTGTATATCTTCTGTATTATTATTGAAAATCCTGAAAATGGTTCACCTCTAACAGACAGAAGTGAGTAATGGCTCATTATGAAATCATTTTGAAGAGTTTCCTTCATCTGACCTTCACTTTTTTCAGCACTGAACCTATTTTCCTGTTTTATCTGTTATCGTATTGGTCAGCATTGGCCCTCTGTTCCTGTGGTTTATTAAAGGACCACAACCTTTTATTTGAAGTAAAGTTTTTTTTTCTTCTGTTAACTTCAGATCTCATGGAGCATAAAGTCTTTGCTCTGTTCTCTCAGTGTACTGTATCATCAAGGGCAAATCCTGTAATGTTCTCCTGGAGTCTCCCTTCAATTTCACACTTCATTTCCTGTTGAGCTGACAGCCGTAAATACCACTGTCTGTGACACCCTGGAAAATGAAATTCCATGTTAACAAAAGAAATGTCTTCTTGATGTAGTGCCATAATAAGGAACTGTCTTTAAGTTAATATTAACTTGCAACTGAGTTCAACAGCCAGACCAAAATAGAGTACCAAGCCCATTCATATTTCAGCAGTCAATATATATATATATATATATATATATATACACATGTCTTAATCATTATTTTCAAATATGTTTTAAGGTATTTATTTTACAAATAAATGATTTATTAATTCATACTGTAAAAATCATTGAGTAATTGGAGTCGCACCACATGACTATTAACAACCAGAGCTAACCGTGACTTATCATTAAAGGACAAATATTACATTTTGACTTTTTTTTCACACTTTATTTGCACCACATGACTATGTTAGTGCTTAATTTGGTGTAATTTTTTTTTTTTTTTAATTGCTTATAACATTTTAACGGAAGTTAATCATTTTTCCCCCTAAGAAATAATTAAAAAAAATGCAAAACCATTTAGTTTTTTTTTTCCCTTTTCAATAATTAATTCATTAATTTATTATTATATATTTTTTTATTTTTTTAGGTTAGAACTGAACAGTTGTATCACCCTGACATTATTTTTTAATCATGATTAGGTACATTTTCCACCCAAATTCTTATTACTGTAATGCGAAAAAAATTGTAATGCAATAATAATTAAACATAATTATATATCATAATAGTATTTGTTGTACTGTCTTTAATTTATGCTGATAAAAATTGTTACAGTATTTTTTTACTTTTTAAATATTAATCTAATAATAATTAGAAAAAAATCTAATAATAATCTAATGAATCATAACCGTTGAAAATAATGGGGCTTACAAAAAACCTCAAGTACAGTAATGAGAATTTGGGTGGAAAATGTCATGATATCTCTTAATGATCCTAAAATAGAATTAAGTTTAATAAGTAAAATATTAATACTTTAATTAAGGGGTGAAACGTTAAGACTCATCGCAAATGTTGGAGGGAGATTAACCACCACTGTATGCTGCTACGCTTATGAACATAATGATAATAAAGTGGCATGAAATTAGATAACAGATCAGATTGCTTTTTTGGCTGAATGTGATAAGCACACAACTTTTTATATATGGCCAGAGGGGGTTTTAAACTCTCAGGGCATTTAAACTTAAAGTGATTATTGTACGGTCCAATCTCCAGCGGTTTAATAGCCTGTCAGAGAGAGTTACTGCCGTGCTTGAATGACACTATTCTGGGATGCAAATGGTGGAGCGCAAAAGAGAGCGAGAGAAAGGGGGGAAGACCTCAGGCTTTGTGGAGGACACGTATGCTTGTGTGCACAAACACACACGTAACATGCCTCATCTGGCCCCCCCGGTGAGAGTGCTGGGGCTCAGCTGTTTAGTTCAATCAGTGAAGGAGGCTCTTTTTATCACAGATACACATAACTACTGGGAATACACCTGCTGAGGCCTCTTTACACTCAACATCCTCATGTCAGTTTTTTTGCTTCCTTATTTTTACATGATTTTAGACAGTGATCGGCATCAAGAATATAAAGGTTTGGATGTTTTCTTTAAAAAAAATTGTGAGGTTCTTCTCCATGCAAAACTCAATACCACCATGCTAGAATGTTTTGTTTGGTCACTAGGTTGTTACTAAGTGGTTGCTTGGGTGTTGCTATGGTATGTGGTTGTTAGGATGCACTGGGTGGTCACTAGGGTGTTACTAGGTAGTTGCTGGAGTGTTTTGGGTGGTCGTTATGGTGTTGCTACGTGGTTGCTTTGGTATGTGGTTGCCAGGGTATTCTGGGTGGTTGCTAGGGTGTTCTTGTTGGTTGCTAGGTGGTCGCTTGGATGTTGCTATGGTATATTGGTGCTAGGGTGTGCTGGGTGTTTGTTAGGTTGTTGCTAAATTATGTTTTCGCAAGGGGTGTTCTGGTTGTTACTAGAGTCTTACTAGGTGGTTGCTAGGGTGTTTTGGGTGGTCGTTATGGTGTTGCTAGGTGGTTGCTTAGGGTGTTGCTTTGGTATGTGATTCTGTGTTTGTTGCTAGGTTGTTCTGAATGGTCACTTGGGTGTTCTAGGTGGTCGCTAGGTTGTTGCTAAGGTATGTGTTTGCAAGGGTGTTCTGGGAGGTCACTGAGGTGTGTGGTTGCTAGGGTATTCTGGGTCATTGCTAGGGTGTTGCCATGGTATGTAGTTGCTAGGGTGTTCTGGGTGGTTGCTATGGTTTTGCTATGGTATTTGGTTGCTAGGGTGTATTGTTGGTGACTAGGGTCTTACTAGGTGGTTGCTTGGGTGTTTGTATGTGGCTACTTGGGTGTTCTAGATAGATGTTTGTATTTTGCTATAGTATATGGTTGCTAAAGTGTTCTGGGTCGTCCCAAGTTTGTGTCTAGGAGGTTGCTAGGGTATTCTGGGTGGTTGCTAGGGTGTTGCTGTGGTATGTGGTTACTAGGGTGTTCTGGGTGGTTGATTGGGTGTTGTTTTTTTTAAATTTTTTATAAATCCTGTTTTATAAATACATTTTTATTTTACCTTCACAAGTACAACCAGGAAGTTCAGATTAGTTTAGCACAAGACATCAGTTTCTACATTAAGCCATTAAATGATTCTGCCTATAGTTTATATATTTTTTCAGATGAATTCATTACATTATGCAGCATAAAGTGGTAATGTTGTGTTCATCAAAATATGTTCTGTTTTTTTTTCATGTGAAACACAGAGAAATCGTGCAGCTCTGAGGCTCTGTGGGTTGTTCTGGCTAAATCCCAACCATATGGGACCGCTGTAGATCTGAAACTAGCAGACTCACTCAGTGATTCTTCAGGGGCCAAATGCTTCTCTGTTGTACTCTGGTGCTTGATAAAACAAATATTTAATCTTCCACATTTGTCTTTTTGAGCTTAGATGTTCAAATATTGTTTATGAGGGATGTGGAAAGATTGTTTTGTTTTGGTTTGCTGTTTGTAATAGAAGAGGCTCAGCTGTGTGACTTTAAATGTCAGCTCTGTTGAAAAGGCCTGTTGCACAACCAGGTGTCAGGTTTGTGATTAATAAAAAAATATTATTATTAATATTTTATGTTTCAGTTTAATCGTAACTCCTTTTTTATCTACATCATCTTTGAGGCAGAGCCTGTGTGAAATGAATTCTATTCTTCTGGAGGACAGAAGACAACGAGTGCAGTGCTAAAAAGAGGCGGAGCTACATAATGTTTATGAAAATGATCAATTAATGTTGGATAACCAGAAAGTGTCCAAGACTTTAAGAATAAGAATGGTGTACTAAAAACTGAAAAGTTGTCCTTTGCGTTTTTGAAAAGTTTTGTGTACAGATGACAACATTGTCAAAACGATCCACGTTCACAAGGATCCACGAAAATGACTAAAACCACTGTATTATGAATGCCAGGTCAGTAGTTAGTGATGCCACTTTATAAAGAAACACTATGCACCTGTGCACTTAACTATACATAATGTGCATGCGCATGACATCACCATTTTTACAAATTCACCTTTTTTTTTGTAGGTATTGGTATATAACGCGCATTTTCCCCCCAAAATGCTGCTCTCGTGTAAATGAACAGACAAAACGCATAAAGTTTTCCATTTGTAGTTGAAAACTGACTTGTCTGAATGTCTCGTTTTTCTTTTTGAACAGTTAATCTATTATTTTATCATTTAAAACCTAGCAAACATGTTTTGCTTGAAAAGTGTGCGTGGTTTGATATTTTGTTGTAATGCAGTGACATTCACAGATTTTTAAGTGTAGCTGAAGAGTCTCAAATACCTTTCTATATCGAATGAAGTACTTCAGACTGTTGATTCCATCAAATGAATATATAGGCAATATAAGACAAAAATATCTGTCTGACTATTTATATGGTCAAAGAGCAAGAAAGATTTAGTTTCCACATAGTTCTCACATCTGGCACAACAACAGCTAAACTGTAAATACATGATGGACACCAGAAAACAGCTTGATTCATATCTGCCAGATAGCAGAGGGCAGTTGTGTCATAGATGATCAGCTCATGTCCAACAGTTCAGTTCTCTTCGTATTGCTTTCTTCATATTAAATGTGAATCTGCAGAATTTACCCAAAAAAGGCCACTGTTGCGGTTCACTGTGAATCAGCCAGACGTAAATGAGAAGTGGCAGTAGAGATATGCGGGCATCTTCTGTGTTGTTTGAAGGTGAGTTCTGTTAGCAGAAAGGTTAACGGCCTCCGTTTCTATTGGTCATCCATCCTAGGCACTGTGTGGATCACCCCCGGAGCCTGCAGAAACAGACACACGCAAACGTATTACGCTGCTGGAATGTGACAGATGAAATGAAGTAGTTTACTCACACGCTCAAGTGAGAGGGAAGCACATCTTTCAAGCTGAAAGACTTTTATATATTATACTGCCTACTTGAGCACAGCTCTGCATTACAATGTGTCTCTCTGTCATGATTATCTCACTCTCCCTTTCAGTCGACCTCTGTCTCCGGCAAATTAATGAACTGAAGCAGACGCGGCACCTCCGGTGACAATGATAGAACAGTTATATCACTCAAGAGCGAGTGCGAGATGACTAGAGGAGATTATTAAGATATTGTGAGTGCAAACACATGCACTTAAAATGAATACGGTCGTAAACTGCTCCAGTTACCCAACAGTTTTAAGAATCAAGGCAGCATTACAAGCATAAATGAAAAGAATCTGCTCTATTTGCTGGAGCCTTCAAGGTTAAGTAAACAAAAACTTTAGTGTATGCATAATCATTTGTGAAAGGGCATCAATTTATATTTGTTTTCATATTATAAGAGGAAAAATGTCTTGAAATCATACAGCTGAAGGCCGTAATTTGTGCCAGAACAGGTCGGATATGAATACAGCACCTCCGGAATTTGATCTGATCTGATCTGAGTTTATTCCTATGAAAGGCATTTAAGGACAAAACTTGGATTCAAACTTGAAATGGCCATATCTCTGACATGTTCGGTTTGTATAGCAGGAGGAAAGCCCTTTTTTTTTTTTTTAAATTTTAGCACCATCTGAGATGTGTTTCCCTAAAATGACGATATATTAATCTAATGTGAAATTTTTTTTTTGCTCTGCATGGCAAAGGGCATTTCATCTGCAAATCAATGCCATGCATAAACACACTTCATTCACAACAATACAGTTTCATGCCAAATAATCAATTTATCTTCCACAACAGAAATGCCAATATAGCAGCATCCATCTGGACAGAAATAAAAAAACAGTTATATGCCCTATATATTTTATGCTTTTTATTACCTCTTATTGTGTAAAATGAGTGTATTTAAAAAAAAAAAAAAAAAAAGGGATTTTTTGTTTGAATTTAGGGATAAAATTTTACTTTGAAATTTGAGACTTTCAGAAAGGAATTGTTTTAAAAAAAAAAAAAAAAAAAGGGATATTTAAAACTGATCAAAAGTGCCAGTCAAGACATTTATAATGTTAGAAATGATTTCTATTTTAAATAAATGCTGTTCTTTTGAACTTTATATGTCAGCAAAGTATCCTGAAAATAAACTTATCAGAGTTTCCACAAAAAAATATTAAGTAGCACAACTGTTTTCAAAATGTATAATTATAAGAAATGTTTCTTGAGCAGCAAATCAGCATATTAGAATGATTTCTGAAAGATCATGTGACACTGAGGACTGGAGTAATGATGCTGAAAATTCAGCTTTGAACCACAGGTTATATAAAATTTATAAATTACATTTTCAAATATATTAAAATAAAAACAGTTATTAGTTAAAAAACTGTATTTTTTATCAACTAAGAGACTTTTTTCAAAAACATTTAAAAAATCTGACCTCAAATGTTTGAACGGTAGTTTAAGTGCTATAGGTGCATTAAATTCTGCAGAGTTAATGATTTTCTTTTGATTTAACAGCATATGTGAACAATTACGGTTAAACATTTATGCTAAGAATCAACTGCATTTTAGTGCTCAACAATAATATTGGGCAGCAAAATAATATCTAGAAAAAAATGCCTTTTTTTTTAACTTTCTAAATCCCATTGTCTTCATTGTTTTGGAGTATGTCACAAGTGTGTTTCAGTTTGTCATATTAACCTTATATCCATCATCAGCAAACTCCAGAATTTCAGTGAACAGACGTCCATGTTGCTTCCTTGAAAGAAACACAAAAAGGCAGTTAACTTTTTTGCAGAAGACACAGTTATAAACACCCTTTAGGAAAGAGTTAATGGACTTGTGAGTCTTAGGATGAAGATGTCAACCTGAATTTTAAGAGATGTCGTGCAAGCCACAACACCTCAGACAGCAAGCTCTCTGTGTTAACACCTCGGATATAACAGCTAGCAAATGTGAGAGTCAGTGCAGGCACCAAACGAACACACATACACTATATTAAGAACTCATCCTTCACAGCTGATCATAGACGAGCCCTTGGTAGTCAGAGGAATGCTTGAATGTTTCAGAGAGATGGAAAAACAGTTTAAAGATCTGAATATGGAGGGAACAATAAATTGGGCAGAAATTAGTTTGTAGATTTTTTTCTACATGCATTAGACAAGGCGTTTTCAAGCTGGGGTCCAGGGACAGACAGGGGGCCACAAGGAAATGCTAGGGGGTCTGTAAATAAATACGATTTTTGATTAAAATACGTAAATAAAGTAAATTAATGAATATGATTATAAAGTAAATTAATTAATTAATTTAACAGTTCAGTACAATAATGAATACAAAAATTGTAATAATGTAGTCTAATAAAGTTAATTTAA
This sequence comes from Sinocyclocheilus anshuiensis, assembly GCF_001515605.1. NCBI lineage: Eukaryota > Metazoa > Chordata > Actinopteri > Cypriniformes > Cyprinidae > Sinocyclocheilus > Sinocyclocheilus anshuiensis. Next base: position 401,824 of record NW_015539892.1, on the reverse strand, counting down.
TAAGTTAATTATTTTCCAAATAATACTTTATACATATTAATACTATTATTTTTCACACTATAAAATTTTTTATACAACAAATTATATAAATGCCTTTAACATTTCAGCATGGGGTCCCTTGCATGAGGATGATGATAGCCTATTTGGGGGTCCAATGCATCTAAAAGTTTGAAAACTAGACAAGCAAAAGCTTTTAGTGAGGGGAAAAAAATGTTGCATCCAAATAGCATTGTAGACATGATAAATTAATTTATGTTCTTTCCAGGGTCTAGATGGCCAAAGTTAAACCCGGCTTTCAAAGATATGCACAGGACTTCTTTGTCATCAGAAGAGCGATTTTTCTTTTGCAAGGATGCGTCACTTGATGGCAGCACTGAGCAACAAGTCAGCAAGTACCTATTTGTTTCATACCAGTCAAACAAGCATTACATATCTGGTGTTATGAAAGTGTACAAGTAATTAGACTAAATTGAGCAATAAATTACATGCAGATTTGTTTTGATTAAAAAAATGTTTGTACTTGTTTTCTTTATGAATTAATTTAATAACAGCCATGCTTGTCTTCTGTTGCTGCTCTATTTCTAGGTAGTGTAAAACGACGACTAGGGCGGAAAGCGCAGACGTCTGTGACTGAACCGCACAGATCTACAGGTTGAAAATGATTCTCTCTGACTGAGCGCTTGGAACTTGTCTCTAAAACACCCGTCAACGGGAGCGTCAGCGTGAAACCTCCGGTAATCAGCTCACGCTGCACCTCGCGTCCTGTTTTCTCCACAGGAGAGCCAAATAGGGAACGTCTGAGTGAGCCCATAACCTATACACAATCTCGCTTTGACAGCTACAAAGAAAAAACACCCGAGCCAATAACAATCCACCACAACCTACTTCGCGCACTGAAGCCGTGCATGCATTTTGCAAGCACAGCATGCTTTTCATCTGTCTGTCTGTCGGTCCGTCTTGTCAATATCAGTCATTTTCCACATGCAACACATTCAGTCATTTGTAAAAGATTTAAAAAAGGGAAATATGTGGGAGTGCATCAGCTCTAGATGGTTTGCAAACCCATGGTTATGCAAATTGTTTGCAGAAGCTGTTTTACATAATGTTTAAATACTAGTATAAGGCTGCAAAATGTTAGAGATACATCCAATAAAGGAATTGAGATAGCCTACATGATACTTTTCTGATTGCAATTCTCACGCTCTGTTTTGCCAGTCAGGCTTTGTGAACCATCTGGAGCGTTGCTCTGACAACGGGGGAGGATGTCATGGTGACATTAATGGGGGTTACCCAGGAAACTGTAGTCGCCATGGAGACTGCATCAAAAGGCGTGATCTCTCAGTCTTTCAGTTTCTGATCTCGTAGTCTCCCATGTCGTGGAGGCATCGAGTCCAACGTACTTTTTCCCCTCGATCCAAGCCACCTTTTCAGACGCTTCCTCTTTTTTTCTCCCAGAATTCAGAACCGCTGTGACGTCTCACTTTGAGGGAAATCGTGAACGCTCTATTTTTTAGGCTATGGACGTGATTTGAGTTTTACATAATCTGGAGATGACTACATTTTCGCACACCGAATAACTTGATCACAACATAAAGATATATTTGTTTTCATTTAGTATTAACCAATTTCATTTGGTACAGGCAAATCAGATTCAATAGACACACAGCTTTGATTACATTATTAACAAAACATATTGTTTTTGTTTTTTGTTTGTTTGTTTTTCCACATTCATTGCATTTAAATGAAGTCTGCACTGAGATGTATTGGTGATTCTTCAACAGGGGCACTTTTTGAAAACGGTTTAATCTATTTTAATCTATATTAATTATCATGGAATACTGATCACATGACCTTAATAACCTTGAGGTAAAAAAAAAAAAAAAGTTGTGAGCCAATTAACATAATTAATAAAAATACAAGAAACTAATTGTTTCAGAATCAAAATTGACAAACCAAATAATGTTTGGCTATGACACCTAATAGAAATCTACTCTAAGGTCATGATTTCTTCTTAATTCCTAAAATTAATGATATTCTGTCATGTATAACTTCATAACATTCATAACATTTTCTTGAAAAAACAACAACTGAATATTAGTTAATTTATTAAAAACTGACAGCAGTATTGGGGACATGTAATTCTTTGTTATCAAATATTTGTAAAAAAAAAAAATAAAATATATATATATATATATGTTTTTGTTTGTTTGTTATTAAGTTCCTTGTAAAATTTCCCTGATTTGAACGCATTTTATAAATTACTTCAGAAGAGAAGTTAAAAAGTCTGGGTAGGAGACAATTCTGGCAAATTTCACATTTCAGCACTCTTAAAATTAGGAAAAAGCAATTAAAGAGGCACTTTAATCTATTCTTTAAAACTTTTTTTTCTTTTAAAATCACCTTAGATGACATGAAAGTTCCCCTAATTGAAGATTCACCCATATATTCAACAAAATACATATGATCAACACAGCATTATCTTCAGTTTGTTCATATTAACAGCGACACATATTTGGTTGTTTCACTTTGCCACAAAACGTAAGATATTGTGAATACTAACGTATTATGATGATTATATGTTAACACTGATAACAAAATGCAGACTTACGAGCACAATATTTGCAGTGTGGGTGCTTCTTCTTTTTAGTCCCTGACCTGAACCTTATCCTTTGTGCTGTGGACAAATGCAACACGTGCATCGGAGTTTGGCACCTTTCTACCAAAAAAGCGCCCTGCGATACTTTTAGTTTAATATGCTGGCTTGTCCATAACATGTAGGGTACAACGGATCTAAAGGCCCCGCGGGGTAAAAGGCCCTTGTGATTTACATACTCCCAAAACACTAAATAGCAACAAAAACTACCACAGTACTTTATTAAAAAAACCTGTTTATCTCTATGCACTGCTAAAATGTCCTGATTCATGAGGTGTGCACTGACAAAAGACTTGATTTTGAAGTTTTTTTCTTCAGATTTCTGAATCTTAAGGCGTGCAATAACAAAATACTTATTTTGTTTTTCAGATTTATGTAGCTAATAGAAATCATTAGTTATTTGATATATCTCAAGACTTACAGATTTATGATTTTTACTGAAGGAGATTTAGATTTCAGTACCTGTTGAATAGCCAAAAATGTATTTATGTTGGTAAAGGATGACGATGCAGACTACCTGTAGAGCAACTAACTGTATTCTGTAATTATCATTTTGTTAAGTATGTGCAAAGTGGATTGATGTTAACTGCTCTAGTTACAATGTGAAATCTGACTTGTTACATTGTAACTCCATGAAATGCCATAAGTGAGTAAATAAACATAGCTACACCATTTGCTGAAGTATTTAAATGTTACTCTAAAATATCTTGCTACATCAAAAGTATTTGCATATGGTGACAGATTTTCACTCTAGCTGCCTTTGTATTGATTTATTTGTTTAATCAAAACAAACTACTATTTACTTTATGCAAATTATATATCTCCATCTATATTCAGTAAAAATATTTTTTTTCAACTGCCATTTACTTTGGGAGCCAAACAAAACAAAAAAAATCACATTTTCCCTCAAATGGAGGCTTTTAGCCCCATTGTACCCTAATAATGCAGCACCTCGCATTCGCATTCGTGCCATCATGGTGATTACTGCAAGACTGTCTGGCACTATACATGATTTACACATCTGTGAAAATCTTTTTAATATTCACGCAGTTTTGATTGTTCTGGTTGGAGTAGTTTGGCTGTTTGAAAGCACTATTTATTCCTTCCTCTATGACCATATATTCCGATTTACTGAGGGAGGACGTGCTCTGTGTCCGTTTCAGATCTTCTGTGGAGTTGAGATGCTGACAGCTGCCAACGTGGAGGTATTGTGCGTGCTCTTCCCCATCAGTCTCCCGGTGATAAAAGTAATTGAAATTGGACACAATGACAGGTACGGGCAGCGCAATGGTCAATACGCCAGCGATGGCGCACAAAGAACCCACAATTTTGCCTCCAATGGTTACTGGATGCATGTCCCCATAGCCGACTGTAGTCATGGTAACCACAGCCCACCAAAAAGCATCAGGGATGCTGCTGAAACTGGAGGTAGGGTCATCGGCCTCGGCGAAGTAGACGGCACTGGAAAACAAGATGACCCCAATGAAGAGGAAGAAGATGAGGAGTCCCAGCTCCCGCATGCTGGCTTTTAGGGTCTGGCCGAGAATCTGGAGACCTTTGGAGTGGCGTGATAGCTTGAAGATGCGAAAGACCCTCACCAGACGGATCACGCGGAGGATGGCGAGCGACATGGCTTGCTGGCCGTTGCCTTGACTCTCGGCCAGCTCCGTCCCCAGAGTGATAAAGTAAGGAATAATAGCCACGATATCAATGATATTCATGATGTTTTTGGAAAAAGTAGCCTTGCTGGGGCACGCGAAGAATCGCACGAGCAGTTCAAACGAGAACCAGATGATGCAAAGGGTTTCGATCACAAAGAAAGGGTCTGTGAAAGTGCTGGATGCACAAGGGCCAGTGCCATTTACAATAGGAGGGACAGTAGTTGGGTCCTTGTCGTCCCTAAACTCAGGCAGAGTTTCCAAACAGAAAATAACAATGGAAATCAAAATGACCAAAACAGACACAATAGCAATGCCTCTGGCAGGACCAGAGCTCTCTGGGTACTCAAACAAAAGCCAAACCTGTCTCTGAAATTCGTGGTTTGGCAACGGTCGCTCTTCTTCTTTGATAAAGCCCTCATCCTCGCGAAATTTCTCCATGGCTTCCTCGCCAAGTTGATAAAAGCGAATTTCCTCCGAGAAGATGTCAATGGGAACGTTCGCAGGTCTCCGAATGCGCCCCCCGGATTGATAGTAGTACAGGATGGCATCGAAGCTCGGTCGGTTCCTGTCAAAGAAATACTCGTTTCTGAGCGGGTCAAAGTAGCGCATCCTTTTCTTCGGGTCCCCGAGCAACGTGTCCGGGAACTGGTTGAAAGTTTTCAGCTGGGTCTCGAAGCGCAGTCCCGAGATATTGATGACCACTCGCTCGCAGCACTCGTGGTCCGGCTCGTATCGATCCAGCGACAGGTGACTGGGAAGCGCCGCGGTTTCCTCCAGCATATTATCGCACGCGACAACTGTCATGATGTCCTTCTCCGTCTCCGCATACCCGTGGTTGTCGGCGTTGGTCCCTCTGTGGCTGGCTGAGGGGGAATCAATGAGATTGTAGTGGTCATCCATATAGGTGAGGAGACGGAGCGGCAGAGGGCGACCCGCCTCCCCTACCTAACATCGGGTAAACTGAGGGTTTCTCTGTGGCGCGCTCTCTTTTGCTTTTTAACACACTGTCGCCGCCCCACGGAGCTTTATAAACACATGTCTACTCCCGCCCACGGCGAGCATATGCCCGACACATTTCCACCACTCGCCCAATCGGAGCCCAACTAGACAAGAGCGTCCATTCTCAGCGCGCGCGCGCCGCTGTGTTTTGCCTTGCGCGCGCGACGCAAATCATTCACAAAGTGGCAAAAACACTACTCACGATGTGAGGGGAGCTATACAAAGAGGTTCTGCGAGGTTCCCTTTTGTCCAAACAAAATCGTATTTTTAAATCTCTAGGGCAGTTAATTAACAGTCATCTACTTAAAAAAAAAATTTAAAACACTTTTTTTGGTGAACGTTTTTTTTTTTTTTGGTGATTATATTGGTATGTAAATCTACTGAATGGAATGCATACTGTTGCTATGGTTACCTGCTCAGGCAAACACGACTTTCCGCGTTTATTTAGTTCGCTACGGTAGTTTTACATTCTTATCAGACTTGCAAACCGACAAAACTGACATTATCGCTTGCATATGACAAATAGAATAATAAAAAAAATTCAAAACGTCTTTAAGCCATTTGTGTCTCATTAGAATCTCAGCAGAACCTTAATGACAGAAATTGTTTTAAACAAATCCCGTCTTTGTATAATTCGCATATTGCAATAAGGAACGGTAAAATGCCATACAGTGTATTGTTTACCAAAGGAATAGTGTGTTAAAAAAACAAATGATGTCATAATATTTGTGTAAACGACTTAAGTGTCTTTGTTTTGTAATTTTTTTTGCAAAAGTAGCCTATCGTGAACAATTGCTTCCCGTTTTTGTTCAACAAACTGTTTATTGCTTAAGGCTTTGTCTGAGAAAAGCGTTGATTGGCTGAACGTTCCTATGAAGACAACGGAGCTCTCCATGGTACTGAAGCGGCGCTTGAGCGAGCGCGGGAGGGAGGAAGAGACTGACCTGTATCTGCTGAACAGAACCAGATCTTCACAATTAGCCTTGATGTACCTTGATGTTTTGTGAAGTTATGAACGCACTGAGTCTGAGGTAATTCAAAGTCTTTTTTTCCACGACCTATTAAACCACAAACAAAGAAACATAAAATATAAGTATGTATATTCATACATAAGTATGTATAATACAGTGTAAATATAAACAAAATCTAAACTTTGTTCAAAGGCTCTTAATTTCTGCTTCTCCTGGTGTTCAATAGAAGAAACTTCACCACTGCATAAGCAATAAAGGCACATTTGTACAGTTATGAAAAATCATTTTGCAAGGACACAGATAAATTCTTCAAACACTACTAAAATAGCTTTCCCCCCTCAGATTTGAGAAGAATGATGTTGTGAGCCTTGATGTGTCCCTTGCACTCAATCTTCAATAAATGAGCGGTTTGACACACAGGGAGGAGTGGGTGAGTAGTACAGATACTCTCTTCATACCCAGCCTCCACCATCGTCATCACAAAGCTGTTAAGATGGCAGCTCTTTCCTACACCAACAGCTTCCCAATCTCGCCCTCTCGCTTAATCTTATTCAAGCACGTACCGGTCCTCGACTCAAGAAGGAACTACTGTCAGTAATTATGTTTGTGTATGTGTATCCTCATTCCTGAGCTCATGTTAAACAATCCCCCTTTCTGATAATGGAATGGGTTCTCCATTGTGATCTCTAGCTCATATCTGTCATGATTGCACAAGTGGGGATTGGCTAGCCACAGATTAAACGGGTTATTTGCACAGCAGCAGCCATCAAGAGAGCACAGGGGTGATTCATCTTTGTAAAAGAAGAGCTCAGAGTAATTAAATATTCATGAGCATTTTTGGTCATGCCCTCTGTATGAGCCTGCAAATAGTAATGCATTATTAATCAGAATTTAAATTAAGTGAAACTATTCTTTCAATGGCTGGCTTTGGTGATGAATTCTTGCACTCTGAGTGCAGCCGAAAATACGGTAGACCACAACTGTGAGGGAAATAAAATACAAATTAAGTACTTTGACACACTGTGTCTAGACAGTCCAGCAAATATAAGCTTGGTGACTGCAAGGCCTCTCTGTGCCACTAATTTACTACTCGCTGGTGAGCAAAAGCAGAAATCGATGGGGGTTTGAGGTCACTGGTCAGGGAGCCACCGCCAGTGAATGCATAAGCTGGAGATCATTACATGTTCACATTGGTCAAGGTCAGTACAGGATAGTAGAAATATTTCCTATCCAGACTGGCCTAGTACTAACAAAAGAATGGCAATTGATTTGTGTGAAATTAATATCTGTTGAATGTCTGTTTTTGGAAACTACTCTATTATAACTGTGATGCTCAGTGGCTGGTCAGTTATCGTCTCGGCTACTGTGTGTAATGGACATTTTAAAAAGAGGCTTATGTTAGGATGTATGACATATTGCCTCGGATTACTGTCTTTTATATAATTATTTTTGGTCAAAGACTAGCATACTATGTTTGTATTGGTGAATCGTGCAAAAATATGTAGGTCACATTTCACCCCCAAAAAAATCAAACCCAAAAAAAAAAAAAAAAAAAAAAAAAAAAAAAAAAAAAAAGCCTATTTTAGGATCATTCTTTTTGTATAGTGACCATATTTTCATGACAATTAAGCACATTTCCCCCCAAAATCTAATTATAATGTTTTGTGTGTGTGTGTGTGTGTGTGTGTGTGTGTGATTTCGATTATTATTGGTGGAGATTCTCATTTTAAAAATTTATGATTTCTTACAATTCAATGATTTCTTAAATTTAAGTGTCAATTACACATTGATGGCAGAACAAATACTGCCATGATATTTAGACACTTTACAATTTATACATAATGAATATCACAGTATGAAAGCATGTTATTTTTGCAACTTTGGAGTCCATACAGTTAAGTGAGTGGAATTTACTGTCGTAAATATACCACTGTCATACTTACAGCGGATAGCTGTGAAACTGCATTTGTTGCTGCCATAAAGCAAGTTGACCTTTTGGAGCACTGGAAAGAAACACAAGCCATTTGCCGTATTAGAAGTCAGCATATCATCAGAATGATTTTGAATCAGATATTTCAAGGTAAAAGCTTACATACAGTTGCTTTAAGAATGGAAGTTAGAGATAATGAAATATAATCATGACCTAATGGAAACCAATGTCACAATGGAAACACAATGGAATCAAAAAAATCTTAATTATCTTAAAAATACACTTTATTTTCTTTAAGCAAATGAAAATATTTATCCCTTTTTTCCATGATTTTGGGTGAAAAATGATTTTGGTAGAGTTTACTGTAGCATCAATACCTCAATTGAAAACTCATTAAACTCATCTTCTATTTTATATAGAATAAAGTTTTGCTGCCACTTGTTTTGGCAGTATTATTAAATGCATGGCATCTTGAGCATCTTCTTACCCCTGCTAATTAGGCAGTGCTACCAATCAGAACAGCTATTGCCATGGTAATTAGAAAAACAAACACACAGCACTGACTTGGACACCTATTTCCATGGGAGTAATCGCTGACACCTCCTCAACCCTGCCAACCATTTCAGCCATGGGGAAATGTGACATATACACAAGTACAATACACTCCCACGTATGTACATATCAGGGATGTACATACACAGACAAGCACACAGTTGCTTTAAAAAGATTGTAACATCTCATATATAAATATTGCAATTAGAAGAGAATGAACAAGCAAAATTAGTGCATTGTCCTTTGTAATTATGACATTCATTTGTATATGTTATTCTTGTTAAATGGGAAAAGCAAAACCAAAATTTTACACATCACCAGTCTAGCAGTGATTTGCATAAGCACTTCAATCAATGGCCAGTTGTGGGGCTTGTTGTCATATATAAGTTGTCACGGTAGAATCATGACAAAATTTAAGGTAATATGCAAAAAAATAAAAATAAAACAATTGTTTCATCTACAGCAATTGGAATTGTGAACATTTGTTGAAAAGACATGTCACAACTTTCCGTCCTTATGTGTTTCTTAAAGATTAAATTTCTTTTTTTTTTTAAAAACATTGTATGGGTCAAAATTATCAATTTTTCTTTTATGCCAAAAATCATTAGGATATTAAGTAAAGATCATGTTCCATGAAGATATTTTGTAAATTTCCTACCATAAAAATATCAAAACTTAATTTTTGATTAGTAATATGCATTGCTAAGAACTTCATTTGGACAACTTTAAAGGCGATTTTCTCAATATTTTGATTTTTTTGCACCCTCAGATTCCAGATTTTCAAATAGTTGTATCTCGGCCAAATATCGTCCTATCATAGTAAACCATACATCAATGGAAAGCTTATTTATTCAGCTTTGTTTTTCAAAAAATTGACCCTTATGACTGGTTTTGTGGTCCAGGGTCACATATTAGAATGATTTCTGAAGGATCATGTGACCCTGAAGACTGGAGTAATGATGCTGAAAATTCAGCTTTGCTGAATAAATTACATTTTAAACTATATTAAAATAGAAAATAGTTATTTTAAATTGTAATAATTTTTCATATTATTGTCTGTTTTTACAGTATTTTTGAGCAAATAAATGCAATCTTCGTGAGCATAAGACACTTCTTTCAAAAACAGGAATATATATACGTGACCCCGGCTGGAGATGAAGGGTGAAGGTCGGGGGAAAGAGAAGCACTGGAGATTAGTGGCTGTAACTCACCTCTCTTTATTCCTCTCTCTTCACCTCTCCTCTTTAGGGCTCTGTCAGTGTAATGAATGGACTGAGATTGGTTAATCTCCCTCCTGGCTATTAGGTTATTTCCTGATATGCCCTTGGGAGGGGACCATGTGTGTATGCGACATGAATGCACCTCCCGTAACGTTATCCTGACAGCGGGGTTCTGTGTGAGACACACTCCACAGATTGTCTGTTTGCGCTCATCCATTCTTCCATCAGTGAGAGTTCTCTACTTGCTGCTGTTGCCACAGGACATCAACTTCAATTCAATTAATCAGCTGCAGATGGCTTCGAAGAACGCTTGACGTGGAGTTCACATCAGTCAACATACTGAACACGCGGGGAACACTGGCCGATGTGGATGAGATGCATCTGAACGTCTGGCATTAGGCATGTCAATGAGAATCATTCTGCGGTTAGTAGTATGAAAACAAACAGAAGGATGACATTTCCTTTATTCTGTGGCACAAATAAATATTCATTTGCTGCTATTTCCCAGAGAGATGCTTTGTGGTGACTCATCATGCCTGACACTGACTTTCACTTTCAACAGTAAACGAAAGATTCAGTTGAGAAACATTTTGAATTCTCTGTAATAAACATGCCAATTAAATGCTAATATACAATATAGTTTCTACAGAAGAACCAAATGAAGGCTTTGCATGCTGTTTGGCATATCAAATGACAGAATTTGTTGTAATGAATCTTGCATACACAATAGACCTTAGTTAGAGTAGATGCTTCATTTGATTTGACACATTTATGCTTTGGTATGCTTTATGAGTTGGTAAGATTTTTTTTATTGTTTTTGAATGAAGGCTCTTATGTTCACCAAGACTGCATTTATTTGATCAAACATACAGTAAAAACAGTAATATTGTGAAAGATTATTATAATTTAAAATAACTATTTTAATTTTTTTTTTAAATGTAAGTAATTCCTGCAAAGCTGAATTTTTTAGCATCATTACTCCAGCCTTCAGTGTCACATGATCTTTCAGAAATCATTCTAATATGCAGATTTGCTGATTTTGTGCATCTTACTGATTACAAACTTTTGATAGTGTAATGGGAACTGGGGCCATCAACCTCTAAAAAAAAATAAAAAAAAAGATATTCCATGTTTTATGTCAAAAGTTAGTGGTTCTTGTATGTATGATCATTTACATCAATTTGAATTGAATGTGGAATATAGCATTTTCAGAGAAGAAGCCATTGCATGGCTTCAGAATGTTTGCAGTGTAGTGCAGAAGTTGTATGGACTACTTTTATGATGCATTCTTTTTCTGTCTCTACAGCTCCAGTCACCATCATAAACAAGAGCACCCTGGACATTCTGTGAAATATCTTCTATTATGTTCCACCAAAAAAAGAAGGTCATACCGGTTTGAAACGACATAAGGGTGAGTAAATGATGACAGAATTTTAAATTTTGGGCGAACTATTCCTTTAAAACTATATTATATATTGAACAGACAACATAAACAGCAATATAAAGTAGATATAAAGCCAACAACCAAACCTGTTTGCTGGTGTAAAATACCCATAATGCTTTAATCAATGTGCTGAATGCTTCAAAACAGCTGGATTTCAGCCCCATCCCCCAATACCCCAGTGCGTCCTATAGGAGCTGTTAAAGACAGGCAAGCCTAGACACACATGCATTCTGCTCCACACAAGGGTGGGAAAGGAGCCCCTACCCTGTGTCTCATTTATCACACCAGGCATCCAATAAACACTCACACACATACACACACATACATAGATGCACAGGTAGACAACCTGCCCTCCATACATAAAATGCAAGTCTATGGAAAAACAAACACTCGTGGCTATTCGCAGTTGACATACATACTCCAACATCCATTTGAGTGCAAAAAAAGCCATGCACTCACACTCCTGAATAATTCATGTGCGCACACTCGCACACTTATAACCCATAATCCACCCACAGAGAAATTGAGAAGGGTTTTCCCCTGGTGCAGAATTAATGAGCTCACGCTTCCCAGCCCCCACTTCCTCTTACCTCTCCCTTCCTGCACCTCGGAGCTGGGAAACACTGGCAGCTGAGCGCCTCGCAGAGCCAGACCACGTGTTTGGTATTCATTGTGTGTACCGAGATTACCCTGATACTCTCTATAGGCTTTAAGCCACAACATAACAAATACATGCACTGTTTATATGTGTACTGTATGTGTGAGGTTATTACCTTAGCCAATAAACAATTTCCTGCTAAATCCTCCACTTTCAGCTCAACATCAATGCTTGGTTACATAATGTAGGGGCTGCCACAACAAAAACACATGCCCTATACAACAGTTATGGTATATAACAGTAAATTATGCAAAAAGAGCAGGAAGGGTTTATCATATAGGACGCTAGTAAGCGGTGATCTGAGGAGACCCGATAAGAAACGGTGAGAGTGAAAAATGCATGAAATATCTCCTAATACAAAGCAAACATTCAGGTTTTCACATGCAAAATGCTACTTTACAGATTCAACATGCCGCCAAAAGCTTTACATGTCAATCAAACAGTCTCTTCCTGTCTGAGTGGGTGGATTGTGTTCAGAATAAACTACAATATGGACCGTACTGTATCCTGGTATCAAAAAATTTGGTCATGTGTGTCTATTGCAATACTCAGTCTGAACTAAAGAAACAAGAGCGCTAACAGTGTGTTAAAATTGGTAATTGAGAGGAACTGTGAGAAATGTTATCAGAATTGACTTTATCCATAAAGAAGTGATTGCATGGAGAACATCAGGACTCCCAGTGGCTTCAGTTCCTGAACTAAAGCACTTAAAAAACAATCTCTTATCAGTCTTCAGGTGTCTGGTAATACAGTATAATGACGCATTTGAGATACATTGTGCAATGTGGATTGAGCTGTGCATTCTTGCTGTTACATATTGAACTGCATTGACTAACAGAGATTCTATTGCATAATTTAAAGCAGTTGTATGCATATTATACTGATCAAATGTCTATTCATATCTTCTTCTATGGAGGTCTATGGAATTTCGACGTGATGTTTAAAAGAGAGCTTTAAGCTTGCATGCTGTTATCACTGGCTCATGTTAAATTGCCGTAGACTCATCTGATTTTCTTCAAAGTATTTCAGATTACACTGAAGCCAATCAGTTCATGATATTAATAGCAGTGGGAGGAACCAAATTGCCTCTGAAAGTAAGGTAAGAATTATCATTTAAGTGATCCAAGCTTTCACATCATAACTAGGTCAGGCAGATGACATCGAATGTAGACATATGTTGACCACTTCTGTTGGTGTCCGTGGGTGACGTGTATTGATGCTGTGGTGTTTCCTGATTTACTGCATGAGAGCCCACGTTGCGAGACCTGTAATCTAGACGCTGTGAAACTATCAAACCTTTGTTCATTTCTTTATTCTCTCTAGTTGTATACACTACCCTTAAACGTATGTGGTCTGTAAGTTTTTTTTTTTTATTAACAAACGTTTTTATTTAGCATGGATGCATTGAATTGATCAAAAGCGACCATAAAAACATTTACATTGTTACAATAAATGTCTGTTTTAAATAAATTTTTCATCACAGAATCCTTAAAAAAAAAAACATTTACAGGTTTCCACAAAAAAGTCTTAAAAACTGATAATAATAAGAAATATTTATTGAGCAGCAAATCAGCATTAGAATGATTTCTGAAGGATCACATGACACTGAAGACCGGAGTAACGATGCTGAAAATTCAGCTTTGCGTCAGAAATAAATTAAATTTTAGAGTATATTAAAATGAGAAAAAAAGTTATTCTAAATTGTATTAATATTTCACAATATTACTGTTTTTACAGTATTTTTGATCAAATAAATGCAGCATTTGTGAGCATAAGAGACTTCTTTCAAAAACATTTTAAAAATCTTGACAACCTCAAACATTTGAAGGGTAGTGAATGTATGTCACGGCACAAATTCTCAGCATTTTAATCGCCTTTGTGCCTTCACTACTTCATTTTAAATGGTCCTGTGGTGTGACTAACTATTCCATGCAACCTCAATTAGTATAAGATCATAACACTGCGTGTATATTAATTATAGAATAAACTATTTTAAGAGCAGTTTTAGTGACTTACAGCATGTCACACCACAGGATACGTCAGAAACTGCTTGGTTAAAGGAGGCTTTTGATTTGGTGGTTTAGGGGCATGAAGAATGAGACAATTAGAATGATATGAGAGATTATGTGTAGTCATTGTCCAACCCATAAAAACCCAAATTCCTTGAACTGACTGTAGTGAAATGCATAATTTCCTCCACAAAAAGAAATACAAATCCATCTTTTCGGTCTTGCAAGAAAGGCACAATTGATGCAAGCACCACAAATGATTTTGATTCCATCTTAATGATTTTAATCCAGTTCACATCGGCATCTCTCTCAAGTGGAGGAAAAAGTGGGTTAGATCTCATGAGTCCACTCCATGTTCTAGAAGCAACATGGATCTTTTTCTGGCATGCAAGTCTTGCGAGATGTTTATCTTCCGGTGAAAATAAAACCATGACTTAATGAAGTTCTGCACTACAATGATGAAACCGGCATGAAGCATTTGAAGCTGCATGCCATTTAAATAATTCCAGCTTTGTTATTTAATTTACAATGGAAATGTATCTGTATATTGCATCAAGAAATGTTGCGGTGCACTAAAACGCAGACACAAGACAGCTGCAGAAAATCTATACAGAATGATGCATTCCCTCCAATGTGAGGTGCATTATAAATAGTTTGCAACAAAGGGTTTTATAAACCCACAGCACTATAAGGATCTATATCACATTATGATGCATCTGCTGTTTTAACTCTATTACTTATGTAGACTTTGAAGTACATTACAAATGCATGTGTTATGTCATCAAAATGTAATATAAATAGAAAGTAGTACCAGGAGACATGGCTTGTCTTTTCCATTCTAAAGATATAAACACCTTAAAATTATTACATAAACAAGTTTAATTTCTTAACAGTGTCAGCATTAATTATTGTAGAACAGCCGGAGTTGTCATGTTATTGCTGCGTCTTTGAAGCACCAAACGATAGCAATTGCCTCTGAAGTTTAACTAGAAATTCAAAGCAGAAAAGCACTGAAAAACTGACTAACAGTAACTGACAGCTTGGGCACAGTGACACAAATGCTTAGTTTGGTGCTTTTGAGGTCAGTGCATGTTACCGTAAACTCGAAACAATGAAGTGAACATGGTTTTGGTTGGGGAAAAGTTGGATTATTCTATCATAAATTCTCCATTTCAGTTACAGAAGCCACAGGCTAACTGGTAATTATTGCAGTCATCTCACTTTCTGCTCATGCTTGAGATACAGCTAAAGGGTGAGCTAACTAACTAGAGGCCAGTGGGATTGGGGTTGGATGAGGATGGTTGATTTTAGGGCTGTGTTCCATGCAGCCAAGGCAGCACAGGAAGATTTGTTAAATGTTAGAGCAGAGCCATCATCTGACACCTGGAGTCATCAGGCTCTGGTCAGCTCTGTCCGTCTGTTAAATGCCACAGAAATGTCATTAACATAAAAATGGATGGGAAGTAACTGAACGGGATCTAGAATGCCATTCAAATTTTTTTAACAGCTCACATGCCACAAGAAAGGAAACATAAAATCATTTTCATACATAAGATCAGACATAAAATCAGTCTTTAAAGAAAACTAAACTCACTCTTCCTCTACAACATTCTCAATCAAAAAAAAAAAAAAGTCAATATCCTGAAATTGTAATGAAGAAAACGGCCTCATTAAAAGATTGAAATAAAAATTCGTAAGTTATCTGGTTAAATATTTTAGTATTTCTTGAGAATAAAAAGAGCAAAGTAGTAAAAAATAGGAGATAATAATAATAAAAACAAACAAACAAACAAACAAATTCAGACATAAAAAATGCACCTCTTCTATAATGTATACGGTATATCTTCAATCTTGTGATTAAAATTCATTATGATATTATTTCTGTGGTATACACTCTAAAAAATGCTGGGTTGTTTCAACCCAACTTTGGGTCAAATGTGGACTAACCCAACTTTTGGGTTAAAAATGTAATGTAAAAATTTAACCCAACAGTTGGGTTAGTCCATATTTGACCCAAAGTTGGGTTGAAACAACCCAGCATTTTTTTAGAGTGTAATGTGAAAAAGTTCAACGTCTTGAAATTGTAACAAAGAAAAATGTCTCATTAAAAGGTTGAAATAAAAATTATTTGAAGTTTATATATAATATGTAATTTACAGAATACATAAATTACATACAAAAAAAAAACTTTGTTTTGGAAAGAACATTAAACTTTAAATTTATAATAGTGATTTATGCAATACATTTTTTATTCTGTGACTACAAAGCTTGACATTTATGTAGTAATTACATCAAAAACTTAAAGGTAAATAGGTTTTCAAAAGAAGATAGGCATTTCCTTATTTGTCATTGACCAAATAAGATACTTGCTTGTGATACTTTGCTTCTTTTTCTATTTTTCAGGTTATGAACTGTTTGGTGTTAATCTACTAGATTTGAGGGTCTGGAATTGCATTCTTATAATCTCAAATGAGTAGATTGAAGAATTGAGGAGAGGAAGGTAGGAAAGTCCGGTCAGGGAATCCTATGACTTTATTGATTGTGACACAGACATGTATAAATGCCTGACATCACAGCCTGCCATCAGAGTTCATCACTGAAACAGAAGGGAAAGTCTCATCTAAATGACTCTGACAAATGACTCTTTACATACAAGTAGGAAGGAGCTCTAGAAGCTCACAGCACGCTGCAAGATGCAGTTATCCAAATTACTGAAGGAGGCATTAAAATTGGAAGCATAAATTACTGTCTTTAAAAATGTAGTCTGTTGCTCTGTAAACCAAATCTGCACGTTCTGCTTGCTGTGAGACGACACAGCTGAGCACTGCAAATGTGGCTAAATGTGTCAAGTCTAAAACCTAAATTTCCTTGCATGTTAAATTAACACGCTCCTTTTTGAGAAACAAACGAGCGTTATCATTTCTGCTCCATCCCTCAATACAATCCCCCTCCCAGCAGTAAAATCCCATTCCAGTGTGCCTGTGTGCAATTGCCTCAACCCAGTGATTTATGAAAAGGAGGAAAAATCTCTGTGCAGATGGGACTGAGAGGCTAGAAAGAGGTATAAATATTCCTGATCATGTATTCAGCTGCCCCCGAGGTCCCTCCGTAATAGACGGTATATCTTCTAGTGCCATTAACCTGTGAGATCAGACGTGGTTGTATGGTACAGGGACAAGGAAAGCTAATTACGTGGAACCGCTTGTGATCACACCTGTGTCCTATTCTCTAGGTAACCTGGGCGTTGTTGTTGTCACCTTCACCATACGAATATTGACAGTGGGATTGTTTTCTGAGAGAAAAACGCTAGTTGAAAGCATCGCTGGCCCTTTGTAGTGCAAAATGAGTCTTTGTTAGTGATTCTGTTTGATAATCTCTAATTGAAAAGAACAAACGCAACATATCTCAGCGTTTTTTCATTGTGTATGAACAGTCCGTGCCATAAAAATCAATGCAATTATTACACATTTCAATCTATATCGTATTTAGATTCCAAAACTGTATTTTCTTGTAAAACATACTCCAATAATCTGTTTTATTTACAACTTTGAAAAATCAGTGTACACTGTTGCTAACACTCCATATTAAAAATATGGCTATCCCACCTCCAGATTCATCTGATTGGTCCATTGTTTTACAGCTGACACTGATCCGTTAGTAACTATTTTTAACATGACATAACAGTGTCTGTATACTGTTTTCATAGACCAGCAATTAAAAAATAGGGCAGATGATAACATGAGAACGCATTGCACCACAACTAAAGTGGGACACTCCTTACAGGCAGTTACCTCTTCCAAATGAGTTCAAAGTCACCATGATAACAAAACGGACTATTCTTATTTCTTTATGGAATATTGAAGTGTTTATTATAAATAATTTATACGTGCATCATTATTTTTTTTAATTCATAGGTCCTCATAATCTTTAATCAAAAACATGAACATTAGCTTTCCTTCGCAACAACATCTCTTCTCTGTTGATGCGTGCACTGGTTTGAGGGCAGGACAATAATCCCTCTCTTCTAACATCCTGTCAGTCACATGAGATCACAGCAATTAGCAAACGACTCAAGTCAAGTTCAAGTCAAGTCAAGTTGAGCTTTATTGTCATTCTGGAGGCTGGTTTTGATGTTGTGCATGACTAACCTCTCAAAGCACTTCATCATGATTGGAGTCAGTGCTATGGGACGGTAGTCGTTTAGACAGGACACAGGTGATTTCTTTGGTAATCAACAATCCAATCATTCCTCTATAGACAAAATGCAGTCCCATCCCACATTTTACAACATTTCATGCTGACTTTAATGTTATTGTGTTATAAAAACACATAGTACACACAAATATTGGTTTAATAATCAATCTTTAGATTAGATTACAACTATTTTTTTATCTATACTCTTTGACTTTGAATGAAATCTCAGCTGCCATCTTGGTAGCAGTGAATTGGTCGCAATGCATTCTGGGATGGATACATTTTGATGCTTTTAAAGCTAGCCTTTAGGCTTATTTTTATTCCTTAGCTTTCATATGTATATCATATGTATATGTAGAGTATATATCATGTGTATATTTAACTTATTTTAAAATATTGTTTTTTGTTTCGTATTCATTACATTACATAGTGTTTTGAGAACATTATTAAAGACCAGATAACTTTGAATGAACATTCTATTTGTGTTACTGGAAGAATGTTTGTTCATAACTTTTAGAAAACTTTTCAGAATGTTAGCCAAAGTTCTTAGAATGTTCGCTGTTAGCTGGGAAATTATGATTACTAACGTAACCTCGGTTCCCTTATCGGAACGAGTGTTGCGTAGGCTTTCGTGCTATAAGGCTGCACGTGAATTGATGATTGTCACTTTTGACTAAATGGCGCTCATAGCCGACGTATATAGCGGTTGGCACCTCCCCTTTTGGCAGGTTGAAGCGCCATTGGTTCGTGCAATTACACAAACATGAACAAACCAGACTTCAGTATCAGAAGGTGCGTTCACGCCACATCGTAATTACCGTGATTACGAGATTCCAACTTGTAAAAAGCGTTCACGTTCTTGTAGAACTGGTAATTACAACTTGTGAACTGGGAGTTTGCTGAGAGCTACAACTTGCACCACTACCACCTGACCACCTCAGACTCATTAGGTGCTATGTTTAGGCATTGATAGTGCAATAGTTCCGAGTCCAAGAGTGTGAACAGCTCCAAGTAGAGTGTCACGTTGTCGTCTCGAAATCACAGTAATTACGACATGGTGTGAATGCAGCAAGAGTAAACAGGAGTTTTCCCATAAGCGTCAGCAACACAATGCTCGTTCCCTTATCTCAGGGAACTGAGGTTACGTTAGTAACCGGAGCGTTATTCGCTTGACAGCTCGCTAGGTTTTGGAACATAAGATTTAGTTCAAGACTAAGTTGAAATGACTTTTTGCTTCTCCTATTTGGTTTAGATATTAGAAGGTTTCAATCTAATACATGTAATCTAAAGCAACATATTCATGAAAGATTATTTTCTCATGTAACTGAGACCATTTCAGCATGTTTGCTGCAAAGTGGACATTGGTTTACCATATCACATTATACACTGACCTGTAGATGGGCTACAAGTGGAAGTCAAGCTTAATTAACTAATTAATTGAAACTTCCAGCTGCTGGTTGCAGCATCTGTTGTTGGAATCTTGTGCTGAGAGTCTCTGGCAGTGTTGACAATTTAGCTACTTTGTAGCTAGATTTAGTGACTTCCCCGCCCCTTTTGAGAGCTTTTTCAAAAGTTTAGGGACAAATATAGCAACTTCTTGGACAAACCTTATCTAAGTTCTCATCTTGCCCACTGATCTACGTTCATATTTCTAAGTTTAGGGACAAATATAGCAACTGCTTGGACAAACCTTATCTAAGTTCTCATCTTGCCCACTGATCTACGTTCATATTTCTATAGATCAGTGAATTTGCCATTGTGATGTCATCTAGTGACCTTTAGCTACCAGTTTTAGCTACTTTCAATTGAAAGCAGTTGGCAACACTGGTCTCCGGTGAGAATTAATTTACTCTTTCTGCTAACAAGCCATTGGTGGGTCAAATCTGCTCTCTTCAGAGGACTTCAAAAACAAGATACATGCATAATTACACTTTGCAAAGTATGTTTGGAAATACAGTCATCTGTTAAAATGAAATGCGCATCAGGCTAGTTGTGTTCATAGCATTATCTAATTTATGGATTGCTGCCCTGGTAAACACTGAAATGGGGACAGTCCAGTGTCTAAAAAGTGCCCTCTTGTGGTTGAGAATGGAGCCTGCAGTGAATGTAAATGATTGGGGAGGATTGGCTGCAACACAACTATTAGGTTGAAAAAAATTATTGACTTTTATTGAATGTGAAACACTCCAGCTGGGAGGTTTAGAGATAACAGTTGTTCTTGTATAAACATCTTCACATCACCCGGTAGTGTATTTCCACAAGAACATTTGTTGCAGAGATTTAGACACAACAGAATGTTTGATGGACACCACAAGGAGGCAGCAAATATATATCACCAATCTGATGCTTCTGTGCAGAGTTTGCCATCCATCAGTGCTCTCTGTGTTGGTTGTGGTTAATTAGTGTTGCTTGCCAATGCAAGCATCAATAATCACTTGTTTGGGTTTGAACAATCCATCCAGGAACCACCTAGAAATGCCTTAGCAACATGGGAACAACCACTCAGAACAACTTAGCAACGACATACCTGGACCAATTTGGCAACCACATGCAATATTGAGCTAGCTCACTCATTATTTCAAGTTAAGAGCAATTAATGTGTGTGTACACGAAAATCTAAAGTTCTGATAACTATAATCTCAGAGTATATTAACCTAATCAATTTTGATGTAACTGATCACATGTAATCAGCAAACTTAGTAGGGTTTACAGTGCACAGTACTCTTCCAGCTAACAGGGAACGTTCTCATAACTTTGGCTCATGTTCTGGTTATAAACAAACGCTCTTACAGTAACGTTATTAAAGTGTTTGTTCATAGTCTTTAATAATGTTCTCAAAATCATTGTTTACACATCATTCATGGAATGTTTGTTTCTGAAAAATTTTAGTTGGACCGTTCATCTAACATTCTTAAATGCTGATATTTATTTCAGAATGTTCAGAGAACTTGTTCCCATAATTGCAAAATGTTAAATGTTCTCTTAACATTTCACATAACATAAAGTTATTCACTTTTACAATGAACGGTGTTATTTTAATATCATTGAGATGTTATTATATGTCTTTATTTATATTGTGAATTAGTTTTTATTTTTGTATTTTCTGTTTTTATTTTAGTTAAGGTTCTAGTAATTTTGGTGTTTTTGGTCATTTTTGTTTTTTATATGTATATTCATTTTTTTTTTTTTTAAGTTTTAGTTGTTTTAATACATTAACTAAATGAAAATGAGAAATGTTGCCTTGGCAAATAGCTGAACATTTTTTATATGTATTATTTATTTCATTATTATTAACAATTTTGTGTTAGTTAGTAACCCTGACAATAAACGAGATTTTTGTTTTTTATATGTATATTCATTTTTTTTTTTTTTAAGTTTTAGTTGTTTTAATACATTAACTAAATGAAAATGAGAAATGTTGCCTTGGCAAATAGCTGAACATTTTTTATATTATGTATTATTTATTTTATTATTATTAACAATTTTGTGTTAGTTAGTAACCCTGACAATAAACGAGCTTATATTTGCTTCTGTCAATAAATGCGTTTCAACATTTGACTTCTGAAAAAAATTAAAATGCCAAGACTAACAATACTTAAGTCTTATAATCTGGAAATAATTTGATCGTATGATTGAGAGAGTATTAGCGCAAAAGACAAAAAAATATTGCTTAATTTATCCAGCCAAGCAGCCTTAGTTTTGTTCCAAAATCCTCCAAATCTTGTGTTGTAAGATTAATTACAGAGGAATTTCCCCCTCCTTTTTTCCCAATGATGGAGGAGAGAACAATGAACAGAGAGGGTTGGATGGACAGATTGGAGAGGAGTGTAAATGACAGTGGGAGATAAACCCAAGAGATGATATGGGTCACCAAACGTGCAAAAGAAACCTGCTGGATTTCTCATTGTCTATATAGAACCCAAAGTAAATTGACAAAAAATTGATTTTGTGAACAAAATAACAATTACTTATTCATTTTTATTTTTATTTTTTTTTTTACCTATAATTGTCATAAATTGACAGTTGTCATTGGTTAAGAAACATTTAGTGAATACATTATCAGTTGAACCAATTGAGGCAGTGCCTGGGGGTCATTGTATTCTTCAGGTGCCATGCGCGTTCATATGGAGAGAGTCTTTGTGCTAATTCCTTAAAAGATGGTATAGCTTTTTGGATCGCTTCTTGGATTTCAAAGGTGAGAGGGGTCACTTGATCTGCTGGTGCTTGTTAGGAGGGGCTTCACGACATGCAATAGCTTAGGAGCTCTTCTATAATAATGTCAGTATAGTGTTTGTGTGTGCGCACATATGCTGTGGGTGGGAATAGAACCTTGGCAAACCTAATACTCTTACTGGTAATTCATCTTCCAACTTGGACTTTCAGCTGGTTTCCAAATGATAAGCTTTAGACAAATCGGTGTGTTTTTAAGTTGCCAGAGAATTCTAGAACACATTACTCAATAGTCAGTCTGATTGGAGAGGTCATTATGAGCATTGCTGTGATGCTTATTTATTCTGTGAACATTCCTATTAAACTTCCCTGATGGCCTGAGACAAGTATTATGGATTAAAATATTTTAGCAGATGTTAATAGAAGGAATAAGGTCAAACCCATTATAGTTAATTTCATGAATCAGTACCTGTCTAGTTTAAATTTTAATCTAGATCCTGTAGATTCTATTACTCTAGATTGAGAACTAAAGTAAACCAGACTTTAAGTTATAGATAATATTTTTTTCATAGTTTAGAGCCAGCGATGTACAGTTAGCATTTTATTTTATTTTTTTATTTGTTTTATTTTATTTTGCCTGTTGGTGAAATTGTATACAAATATTTTCTGCTCCTTTTCTTTTCCTGCTCTAAATTGTTACTTCAACACAACAGGCCGGCAGCGGTGCTCAAAAGAGAGAAGATTGTTCACCGCTGTTCAAATCTATTTTGTTTTATGCTCTTCCATCACATTTCACTTATCACGTCATGTTTGACAACTCTTAAGTACTGACGTGCGATATAAGCCTGTGATGCGGACAAGTGTTTCCTGTACAAGCTGATGATGTGTGTGGGCAGACGTTTATATATTCTAATGTTTTCTCAGAGCTCTTCTCAGATAATATACAAAGAGTTATATTCATGCTTACAACCAAAACTGTTGGCACAGAATGCATTGTTGCATTCCACTACGCTGTTCTTTTTTTTTTTCTCTCTTGGCTTTTACATTGACTTTACACAGTTGAATAGTTGAAAATGTAAACTTTTTTTTTATTGCCTTGCATCTCACGTTAAAGTCAAAAACGCGTTCTGTGTACAATGCTTTAGTATATGCTGATTTGTCAACACTCCATATGATATAACCTTCCCTTTAAATAAACAGGAACAACAGCTTCAGAAAACAGCTGATTGAGAGATGATAACCCTTATTCAGTCTCATTTTAGCCTATAGTTAAAGGGGTCATATGATGCTATTTTAAAGATCATTATTTTCTGTATTTGGTGTAACAGAATATGTTGACATGCTTTAATGTTCAAAAAACACATTATTTTTCAATTACTCTGCGCTGCGCAAAACTCCGCATTTGAACAGTCAATAGCAAATACTTAAACTAATAACAAAACCTACTTACAGTCGCTGATTCAGAAGCGCCAGATTGTCATAGCAAAGTCAGAATTGACCCTTTTTTTTTTTTTTTTTAGAAATAGCCTTTGTGCACAGCCAGCCTTGTACTCTTCTAGGTTCAAAAAACTGTCGTCCATAAAATCTACGAGCCGTTTTAGGTAGGCATGGTTGACGCTTAACTTTTATAAAGAATATCTCTTTGGATTTGAGACTTTAGTCTTTGCAACTTTACAGATCTTCTTTATGCACCAAGAGCTTGTAACACTCCAAAGAGAAAGGAAAAATTTAAATCGCATCATATAACCCCTTTAAAATATGAAACAAAATATAAGATAAAACAATTATCAACCCTTAAGTAGCAGTTGTTAAAATGTCTTTCAGATGCTGCATAATAAAGGATTTAGCATGACTTACGTAGCAGCATAAACTGAAATACAACCGATTATGTTAAATTCTTTTAAAAACTCTCATGGATTTGTAAGGCGTTCATATGAAAGATACAGAAATTTCTGTCTGAGAATGTGAAGCACTGAACTCGACAGGAAATAATGCCTACACTGAAGAAAACGAACAAAGGGGCACCATTTGCAGACAGCGAGAGTGTGAATTAACACTTCTATTATTGTGGCATAAAAAAACTGTTCCCCCTCAGGATAAAAATGCAAATTTTGTTCAAACCTCAAACTATGGCAAATATTCATATAGAGCTCACAGTATAGCTGCCGGTTTTGTAAAAGCACTATTCATATTAAAGGTCATTGAGCACTTAATGTGGTGAAAAATGCATTTTAAAGTGCTTATTTGTCATAATAAAGAGTACATCCATCTCTAACAGCTGTGAAAAATAGAATGAGTTGCATCTAGTCTATATGAAATAGTGTAATATGTTTTCTAAATTTTTTTTTTTGTTCCACAGAAGAAGGAAAGTAAGTTTTGGAGCAACATGAGGGTGAGTAAATGATGACAGATTTTTCATTGTTTAAAGAACTGTCCCTTTAAATCTGAAGCATGTAAATACTGTAAGAACTCATCTGTCTTCCATTGTTTGACATATAGCCTCAACGTATGTATGTTGGTCTCAAAAAAACAGAGAAATGAAAAAAATACACACTTCAGCTTTAATACTGTAACTGCTGAGAGTAATTAAAAGATTCATTTGGCTTAATGGCTAGAGATAAATTCTTCAACATTCTCCAGAAGATTATATGATTGCAAAAAAGTTTCTGTGTGCAGGCTATTACTAGTTTTTAAGGTAAAAATGTTGGACGCATTTGAACAAAAAGAGTCTGATTTCTCTGTTTCGTGGTTTTTAATAATATATATCAACATGAAGAGTTCTTTCTACCAAGTAGTTCACACAGATTTCCAGTCATGATCGTAATCACGGTGCTAAAGCCCTGTTTTCTGGCAGTGTCTCATTGACGTAATCAACCGAACATGTTCAAAGTCAATATTTTCAAAGAGGCGGTTGTCTGTTCCAAAGAACACAAAATGGCAGGATTTTGTGAATTTCTGTCCACGCTGTTGTCAGGAAACTGAAATCCAGCATGGAAATCGACATTTACATCTGACACAACACAGATACTGTCTTCTGTGTGTCAGTAGCGAAATTATGTCCATCCTGATGGCTCAAGGAGAAGGTCAAGAGGTCTTTGGCAGCAGATTCTTGGTCTTCAGAGTCTGAATTCTTTCATTCTGACTGTATGTCTTGAGAATCTGCAGAGCCGATGAAACTTTCTTCTCATCTTATGAACAACACTTGGCTCATGCTCGTTCAGAGGAAATGACTTTTCCTAGCCACTCTTCATCTCAAGTGTAGAATGGGGGGGGGTGTATAAGTTCAGCTTTCGAGTGCATAAGTTCATTATTGTTCACGCTGCTGTGTGTTTGAGTTACATAAATGGTATTGTTAAGATCATTATGCTGCTGCAGTACATCTGTGTGATTTTCCAATTATGGATCCCTTTTCTGTGTTGTCAGAGTGAGTGCATTTGCATGTACTGTATAACAGAAAGCCGATAGCCATAAGGAATGCATTTACATGAGACTTTGAAATCATTGTTTTTATCTCCAGTTTAGACATCAAAACGTATTGAATAAGCTGACAGAAAACAGGTGTTTACATACAAAGCAAAATCGGGATAATGTGAAAAACCTGGATGTGCTGATCAGGGTCAGGGTTAGTTAGTTGCTAAGTCAGTAGTGCAATATTAATTAAAAAATATAGAGATCACAAAGATTATTTCTAGCTGTAAAACATGTTACATTTGAGTAAAATTAAAAACTATCTCTCTCTCTCTCTCTCTCTCTATATATATATATATAATATTGACAATATAAATGTAGAATAAATATAGAAATTTCCATTACTTTTTAAGATTGTATTAATAGATTTTTCCAGGTCTGGAAAAACATTCCCTCATATTACTAGGTTTATATTTGTAGACTATGGCCTGGTTTCACAGACAGGGCTTAGACTAAGCCAGTATTAGGCCATAGTTCAATTAGGACATTTAAGTAATTTTTATTAACATGCCTTTGAAAAAAAACATTACTGGTGTGGATCTTGAGACAAAACAAGGACATATTTTAAAGTGCCCCTATTATGGGTAATGAAAGGTTCATATTTTGGTTTTGAGAGTCCCCAACAACAGGTTGACATGCATGCAAGGTCACAAAACACTTTCATTGTCTTATAATATGCATTTATTTTTTACCTTATTTGCTCAACGACTCCCAAACGATTAGTTTAATGATTTCATTTTCATTTCATCATGCCTGACTGTAATGCCTGATAAAGCAGCGTTTGTGAGCGCAGTGCTGCTTTGTGTACCGCGTTACCGAGGAAACCGCTATTTTACCGCTCCAAAAACGGCACCTAGTGGCAAAGAATGAATTTGCATTTTCATTCAGACCAACGCGAAAAGACCAACAAGTGGGCGGGTAATATGCAAATGTTTCATTTTGACGTCAACATGAAACGGCTTGGGATTTGTTTTAAAAACGACTCGTTTCAATGATTCAGAGAATAACTTTATTCACGGTGCACTTTCAGATTTAAAACTTTGCAGGATGTTTTCATTCACTTAGAGCTGTGTTACACACTGCATGAAAGGTAATTTTCAAAAATCCATAATAGGGGCACTTTAAGATCAATCAATGCAAGTTTCTTTCAGTTGAAACAGCTCAGGCTTACATTTAAGTCTGTGACTAGGCTTAAGCCTTGTATGTGAAACCGGGGGTATATTTGTTAAGACTTGAATTTAAGTCCCGGTTAATTGATTCTCTCATCTACCTTGCAGTCTGTACTTTTCACGCTAGCGTTTTTACATTATTTTTACTCCTTCCCCCCTTTTTTCTTTGCCGTGCGCTACTGTACTGCCTTTGAAGTCTTTTGAAGATATTAATCCTCCTTTCATGCCTGATTCAAAATCCTTACTGATTATTTTCATGAAAGAATTTCAAACAACCTAGGAATTTATTTTTCATCCATTCTGGGTGTATTTTTGAGGGGGAAATTAATAGGAAATGATCTTGTAATTCTTTTCATCTGACTGCGAGTCAGAGGTGGATGGTAAATGCGAACAGATTGCATCCATGCAAAAGGTCTGTTTACACTTATTTCTCAAAACTGTGAAAGTTGAACCGCTCCTTACATATCATAATACATGCACAAAAAAGAGATGTGGCTATGGAGATCCGTATACATGATGCAGGGTGATTTGTCTTTGTTAGAGATATGTTCAGTATGTTCCTATCCAGTTACAAATTTCACACTCTTCTAAAGACATCTGATGACATTTACAGATCACATGGCAATAACTTGAATTAATAGATGGGTCTGACACAAAACCTGAAAAATTTGTTGAGCAAGATAAAGCATACAACAGTGTTGATCACTGATATGAAGAGGAGCCTACAACCAATTTAAATGGCAATAATGCATATTTACCTCCACCCATCTATTCCTCAGGTTTGTTTACCTGTGTTTTTTATAGTTCCATTTAGTTGAATAGAAGAAAAGATGAATGCGCCTTTTTCAATGCTTGCTTAAAGCGATAGTTTACTCAAAAATTAAAATCCTGTCATCGTTTACTCACCTTCATGTCATTCCATGTCATTTCTTTTCTCTGCGGAACACGAAAGATGATATTTTAAATAATCTTTCAGCTGTTTTTGTCTAAACCGTAAAAGTCAATGGGAAATGGGAAAAGTCATACAGAAGAAAGAAAGTCATACAGGTTTGGAACAACATGAGAGTATGTAAATGATGACCAGTTTTTTACTTTTGCGTAAAATATTCCTTTAAACCAGCCTAAACTTGTTTGCTAGCTTTAACTGGTCTGACTGGTCTTTTGGTAAGTTTTAGAAGGATTTTGCTTCAGCTACGACCAGCAAGCCAGCTGGTATACACCTGGTTTCATTTTTGTTGCTTGCTTTATAGTAAATGTCGGTCAGATAGTCATGTGAATGGTTCTTGGCCAGAATGAGCTTCTAGGTCGACCAGATGTTACCAGAAAGACTAGCTCAGGAGTAATATGATTAGATGTTAAAACCTAAACACAGTTTCCATGGGAGTGTTTACTTCAGTTTTGTCCTGTTAGTCAGCACATGTTTTTGTACCACTGTCTGTTGTCATACTGATTGAAACTATATGCCGATCACTCAAGACCATCTTCCAGACTCTTACATTTCCATTCCCTGCTGTTTTTGAGTATTGAGCCCATGCTAACACCAACAAGAAACAATACTGTTTGGACTGCCACGGTCTGCAAACCTCAAAATTACATTTGCATATTTACTTGATTGTGTGTCTGCAAACATGATTTTCTATCACATATACCCTTAAATCTTTTTGATGCTGCAAGCAACATCATCACCCTTGGAGGCAATTGTATAGATTGTGATGTTCTTTGATGTTCTTTGATTCTTTGATTCTTTGATCTGTGCGTTTGCGAGAATCCATTACTCCATCTCCACCAATGAAAAGTCAGACCTTTATATAACACCATGAAGAAAAAACGGAGTGAAAGTGTCATGTATTTGTTTGACAAACACAAACAGCAAGCTGACAGTGACCTCCATTCTCCAATGTAAAACCGATCCAGGCAATTTGAAAAATAGACCGTGCTGCTAGAACATTGAGGAACTGATCTGAATATCTGTTCTTTTAGATAAAAATTCAGAAGTTGTTTTTATTAGTGTGGTACTTCACAAGACAAGCATCATTATTTCTGATGAATAATAGTGAAACGTTGTAAACTGACAAAGTTGTTTAACTGGCAAATTGTTTTCTGTAGCTCCATTTCTCTTGCCTTGAAATGCAATGTTTTAGAGAGTGTTGCAATTCAGTCATCAGATGGAAAAACACATGCTTATGAGTCTTTGATTGGCCCCAAAATGTAAACAAACATGTGTTGCTGGGCAGGTTCGTCGCTTTGCGAATGAGCCTTGACGAATCTGGATATTGCAAAATGGCATTGAACTAACAAGGACTGACTTGCACTGGAATGCTTCATCTAATGTGCATTTGTTGTAGAAATCCCATTATAATTATGTTGCATTTTTGGAATTACCTCAGGATGTAGCAAAGCCTTCGGAAATCCTGTGCAAGTACCTCTTTGAATCGGCACGTCACAAGAGCAGTTTTAATTTAAGCAACATTGCAGGAGTTGCGTTTGTACAACAGTTCTGTAAACAAGAAACTAATATCAACCATATGCTATTTTGTATGCTACTTTAGCTATTTAGCTTCTTTTTTTTTACCAACAAAAAAATAATTCAGTTACAAATTGGAAAGCCATATAAATAGAATTTTACGTATTGAACTATATCTTCATTACTACTCAATGTTTCCGATGTTAAGATCTGTTAAATTGTTTGGAAAAAAATAGTAGTGGCTATAGAAAATGGATTAGGATTGGGATTGTATAAATAGAATTTTCTCTGTTTTTACATTGCTAGTAGTGATGTTCCGGTGACGTCTCTGAGGTCATCCGGTCTGTCATTGGATTTGTGACTGCTGGCGTCATGTGTGAAATTCCAGTGATTGGTGTTGTGTCTTTGTGTTGCTTTGGTCTTCAGTTTGCTATTTTAAGAGGCATATGCACTCTTTACAATCCTACAGCAAACACAAATCAAAGGGTTACGACTAGTTGAATCACTCTTAACTCAGCCTTATGCAGACTCTAAAGTCCACAGTATGAGATAGGTTACGTCTAGAGGTTTTAAGCCTTAGTCACTAGCTAATTTGTCTGCTGTGTGCTATGAAGACATATAAACACTGTGAACCATCATACTTTAAATTGTTTAATGTGCTTGAGTTGAATTATATTTAATACTAATAGTACTAAAATAATACTAATTCCATCACGTGGAGACCCTCCGCCTGCCAAATCATGATGCATTCTTTGCTTGTTCTCTGATACAACATTCCTTTTTAGCTGATATCATCAAACCTTTTTTTTGACTGACTCACTTTACAGGATCTAATGACCACTTTTCACAACCCAATCAAATGCAAAAGCCCTACATTTTTTCTCCTTGAATATTTTGTTGCACTCAGAAATTGATAATACTGACATAAAATGTTCATTGCACTTTTAATGGCTAGTAGTAGGGTGACTTAAATTTTAATTTTTAATTTTTTTGTAACAATTAAGTTTCAGTGCATTCCTTTATGGCATGGCGTGTCATATAGGAGACTTGCAATATATCCCAAGAGATGGATGAATTACTTTTGTTGTGCTTTTTGTATCGTTACATGGAAAAGAGCAGCATGGTCTTTCCACAAAACATCTCAGAAGAAAGAAATTCATAAAGGTTTTGACCAGCCTAGCTGAGTAAATAATGACAGAATTGAATTTTTTTGGGCTGAACTGTCCATTTCTCCTACTAAATAAAAAATATTAAAAAAAGGAAACTGAAGTTTTTTAATATCAAAATTCTGATTTTTTTTTCTTGCAGTTTGAGTTGATATCTCAAAATTCGGACATTGTTTCAGAATTGTGAGATATAAATTAAAGATGACTTTTTCTCAAAATTGCCAGATATAACATAATCTGAAGAATTATGAGTTGACATCTCACAATTTTTTTCCAGTTTTTCTTTCAGAATTGCGAGTTTGTATCTTGCAATTCTGAGTTTATATCTCACAATTATTTTTAGAATAGTGAGATATAGAATTATTTTTAGAATTCTATATCTAGATAACAAATTATAGAATTCTTTTTAGATAAAATTCTCAGAAATGCGAGAGAAAAGTCAGAATTCAGAGATAAAAAGTTGAATTTACCCTTTTTATTTGTTTATTTCGTGGCAGAAATGGACTCATACCTTTTAGAAGTTAAAATGACTTTCTTCCCATT
Source organism: Sinocyclocheilus anshuiensis (assembly GCF_001515605.1). Lineage (NCBI taxonomy): Eukaryota > Metazoa > Chordata > Actinopteri > Cypriniformes > Cyprinidae > Sinocyclocheilus > Sinocyclocheilus anshuiensis. The sequence continues at coordinate 370,553 of NW_015539892.1, read as the reverse complement.
GTAAACTAAAAGCTTGAACCTGTCAGGTTTTAGGACCTGTGGCTTCCCTGTCTACAGAGGAGGCACTAAGACAGGGGACTTCTGGCTCTGACTACCACAGCAATCAATTTCTCAAAAGGAGCTGCTTCGGACTGGGTGACAAGAGCATTCTGTTTACCCATTCAGGATTAAGCATGGGAGCAAAAGTGGAATATTGAAACATAAATATATAATTACGGCATCATCTGATTAAAGTTCTGAAGTGATAGAGAGTGAAGACGAGGAGGAGAGAGGTAGGACAGTTTGATAACACATGCATGCATTCAATACTTTACAAGTGAAGTTGTGTTCATAAATTTCGAAGTACTTTGTGCCCATAAAAATGATAAAACAAACCTGATTTTTCAGTTGTACATTGGTCCACTTTTAAGTTTTAGACTTAAACTCTGACCTGGACTTATTTTTTTTTCTAATTCTTTTGAATAATCTTCTAGTTTTTATCTATATTTTCTATTCCTCTCTATACTTCATACAGAAAAAAAGTGCAATTTTTAGAGCCAAAGTTTATGCATGTAATTGTATGTAGGAGAGTTTGTGACAATAATCATGGGAGTAACTTAGTTCACAGTCTTCAGGGGCAACAAACAATCCCATTTGTCCCATTTTTGGGGGGCTTAAAGGGTCTCCCCTCCCTTTAAACTTCAGGATCATCAGGTTACCATTGTGATTCGGGCCAGAGCAGTGCTTTCAGCTGCAGCACACATGCACAAACCTCTACTCACACATGACTCATATTACCTCCAGGATGTAGCATCAGGTCAGTCATACCTTCAATATTTTTCATATCATGAAAGTACACAAACTTTCAGAGCTCTTTTTTGTTGTTCTGTTTTGTTTTAAAAAAACGTCTGTTGTAAGGCAGACGTGACTGTAGCCATCTCAGTTACCTACATCACTCATTACTGATTCATGAGTACCAGTCATTACAAGGCATAATATGTGTGGTACAGTATGCACATGGAAGGCATGAAACATTAGCATTCTTGTGAGGCACGCTTTGACTTTTTGTAAGTATGGTGCAGCTTGCATACATGCCATAAAATAAAAATGGCATAAAAAGGCAAAATTATTTTGAAGTGTAAAATTATTAAGTGTTTCATACACTGTAAAAAATTCCATAAAATTTACGGTAAAAAACCGGCAGCTGTGGTTGCCGGAATTTTACCGTAAAAAATACGGTAGCAACATTTTAGGTTTTACGGTTTTAACTTAAATTTACAGTTAAATACTGTAATTTCATTAACTGATATAATGTTACTATACCAACCTATTGAAGTACTGAAATCTGTTTTGTACCTTTGTAATACACTGATAACCACCAAATGCAGGTGGTGATGAGAAAGTCACATGATGAACCAAAACCCATCACAAGCAGCTTTTAAACAATGTTAACAGGTTTTTACTGTAGCATTTTTACAGTCTTTTACCGTTAAATTCACAGTCATTTTTTACAGTGTACTCCTAAAAGCCTGTAGTTCACACAGAGATGAAAATTGTGCCTTAATTTATTCACCCTCATATCATTCCAAACTATTTTAACTTTTCTTTCTTCCGTGGAACACAAAAGGTACTTTTCAGTGCTATTATAATGAATGGTATCTGGTGTTTGTGAGCTTCAAAAAGGAAAAGCACCGTAAAAGTATCATTAAAATATCATAGTCCATATGACTTGTGTGCTATATTTAAAATATTTTGAAGCAAACAGCTTTGTGTGAAAAACAGACAAAAATTTAAGCTAATATCGACTTATAATTAGATATTAAGTGAATGATTTGAAATCAATGATTTGTCTGTTCTTCATACAAAACTGTCATATAACTTCAGAAGACTTTTTACTATAGCACTAGTCATATAATGTAGTATGGACTACATGTACTGTATGGTACTTTTTTGGCATTTTGGAGCTTGTCAGCTCTTCACTTTCATTATATTGAATATAGTGGCTTGGATATTCTTCAAATATTCCACAGAGTTTAATCCACAGGTTTGGAATGACATAAGTATCATTTTTGAGTGAACTATCCCTTTAAGTATTTACTGTAAGTCTCTAAACTAACTTACATTTCACGCTGTTTAGCAAGATGTTTATTCAGGTCAACTGCCACATAGAAAGCCATGTTCATGGACCAAAGATGTTCTCCAGACACCTGACACACATACTTTGTTGTCAACAGGTTGTCTTTTGCCCTTTAATGATGATCCAAGTTCTTGTGCCATTTCTCTTTTATTAAAAAAGGACAGTGTTTGGGTAGAAGAAGCTGATCCTCTCACAGGCAAGTGATCTGTACTAGTGGCCTACTCAACAGTCTTTTTAGGGCCACCAGGTTGCATACACACACACTTCGGGAGTGAGAACAGCATTTAAATGCAATTAAAAGTAAATTATTGTACTATGTGTGTGCAAAATACAGGTGTTACATCTTGAATTTGAGATGGTTGACATAGTGATTAGCATGGAAACAGATTGGTGTCTCACAAAAGAAACATGGATGCCAAATATTTCAAATGTTGGGTGTTTTGAAGCAGTATGAGCTAAATAAGAGACACTACTGTTTAAAGGTTTGAGGTTAGTAATATTTCTTTAAGGAATGAATACTTTTATTCATGAAGGATGCACTGAATTAATCAAAAGTAACCGTAAAGACTTTAAATTTATACAAACATTTTCTGTCAAATAAATGCTGTTCTTTTGAACTTTCTATTCATTAAAGAATCCTGAAATAATTTATCTCAGTTTATCTCAGTTTTCAACATTGATAATAATAACAAATGTTTCTTGAGCAGCAAATCAGCATATTAGAACGATTTCTGAAGGATCGTGTGACACTGAAGACTGGAGTAATGATACTGAAAATTCAGCTTTGCCATCACAGAAATAAACTATATTTTAAAATAGAAAAGTCATTTTAAAATGTAATAATATTTCACAATATTGCTGTTTTTACCGTTTTATATAGTATCTTTTTTTTTCTTCAAATGTATAATTTTTTCATAATTATTCATAATTTAATGATTTTTTTAAAGGACCAAATTAGGTGGTCTGTTGTCAAATGTGGCTGTCAGTTTTGTAAATTGAACTCTGAGTAGTTCAGACTGAAATTAAATACTCTAAAGACAAGTGACAACCATAATTAGCTGTGGTGTGTACGTGGACATTGTAAAATCAAAAGCTGCTTCCCAACTTCTGTCCGTATGCTTTGAAATGTTTATCGGGGCCCGTCAGGTACTATTAAATTGGCTGTAACTTTCAAATTTCCACATCTGCCAACACATTCTCGCAAAAGGAAAAAATTTCCATTCGGCCTGAAATTCAAGAACTGAACAAAGGGGAAAACTTGACTTGCTGTCTTGCCACGGACCCTCACAAGACATCACTCTCTTTGGGTTTTTAGTCCACCTGCCCCCTTTCCAACAACTATCCGAAGCTTTTCAGAGAGGTTTATGGTGTCAGCCTCAAGGGGGTTATTGGTGATGACCCTGGGCCTTCCTCCTTTGAGCCAGGGATTACCTGAAGAATAACAAGGGAAATGGGTGAGAAAATCTGTGAAAGCAAATACCCAGAGAGCGAGAAGTGATTATCTGAGCTCAGACTAATGGAAATTTACAGCTGGATTTGCAATGTCAAAATGGTTTCAAGAGGTGTTTGAAATTAGGACTGAAGAGGCACAGAAGGAAAAAACTTTGTTTACCGTGTGATAAATTTCAAGCATGTGCTAAATGGGACTCGTGTGTGTTCTTGGGAGTTATCAGCGAGGAAGAGTGTAGCAGGCAAGGGTAATTTCTGTCTCTTTTCCCTTTGAAGAACACAGAGACATAGCTTTAAAGTGTCCTAACACGTGGTTTCAATTCAACGGCACTCCAATAAATAGCACTCTAAATGTATGCCGTCAGTCCCCATACCGTTCTAAATCTTATTTTTGATGTAAACTATCCAGCATATTTACCATTTCTCCTCCAAATAGTTTCCAGAGATGCAGGTGTTTGCCCATGAAATATTTTCTGACACATCCTTTTATGCCGCGCTCTGTAAACTATAGGAACGTGTTGGAGGCCTTTATCTCAGGCTTGGATCACCGCCAGCCTCCTTCACTCTTTTCAACCTGGTGGAGTCTGTGGCTTCAGGGAGCTGTGTGTTTAAGGACTTGAACTTCTAATTCCCCTGAAGTTTAGCTCTCAAACCTGACATAACAAGCTCGTACTGTAGTTGCTGTAATGTCTTGTTCGGTGTTAATGATGTCAGTGGAATGCACCTGTACGGAAAGAATTATATGGACCATTATATCTGGGGAAGACAAACCGTTCACTAGTGGTGGGCGGTATGATCAAATGAGTACTTTTTTTTATCACAGTAATAATATATATAAAATTATAGTGATTTTTCACTGAAAATTGAATGAAATACTTTTTTAAATTTATATAGCCATCCTGGTTAAAAGTTTGGGGTCAATAAGAGTTTTATTTATTTATTATTAAATATTATTATTTAGAAATTAATTCTTTAATTCAGCAAGGATGAATTAAATTGATTGAAAGTGAAAACAAATACTTTTACATAAGTAAAATGTAATTTTTTACATTTTACTTCCCCCCCCCCCC
>NW_015539892.1:354180-365594 GCF_001515605.1 Sinocyclocheilus anshuiensis | reverse complement strand
TTGTCTCACGGTTTCCACAAAAATATTAAGCAGCTGTTTTCAACATTGATAATAATAAGAAATGTTCCTTTAACACCAAAGCAGCATGTTCGAATGATTTCTGAAAGATCATATGGCACTGAAGACTGGAGTAATGATGCTGAAATTTCAGGTTGCATCCACAGGAATAAATTACATTTTAAACGGCAATAATGTTTCAGAATATTATTGATTTTACTGTCTTGTTGAGCATAAGAGACTATTTAAAACAAAATTCCTTCCCCCAAAACTTTTGAACAGTAGTGTTTGGCGATGCATATTTTGTACTGTAATTAACTAAATACTGGTAGCCTACAAAGAAAAGGTATTTAATTTAATAAAAGATGGCGTATGAAGTCTCAAATTTTAAAGATCACATTACATTTTACTCTCTGTTTGGATGAGCCACGTTTGAAGCTTTTTTTTTAATTAATTATTTTTTTTTTTTTTACTCTCACATGCAAACAATATAAAGCTGTTCTACAGTAATTTGATCACTCTTCTTGGCAGGTGGCTGTTTAATGGCTGTAAATCAGTATTTCTTATGTGGTTTAACAATGAGACCACTTTATAACAAGAGAAGTGTGTTGTTTATTGCAGGAAGACAGCGTTTACACCTTCTCGCACACATCTGTCATTAAAAATTTTATGCTGGGGTTTTTCGGTCCCTATGAACAGGTCTTACATTTCCTGCTTTCATTTTAGATACTGTAAGCAATTTCTCGGAACACCATAGGAAAAAAGTGGTCCTTTTATCTGAGAAATCACATTTGTCTTAGTGGTAAAGTTGGTTTGTGTTCTTGCAGTCAACCAATAAATGTTGCCATGCCTTCATTTCCTGTGGCTCCAGAATGATTAGCCACATGGCATTTAGCCATAAGCAAAGCAGATTTCAAATCACACACTTTCCAGCTGGGCATGCAGCAGCTGAGCCATTCAAATTAATGGGATTGCTAACAAATAGCTTGCTCCAGGTATTACAGATCACCTTTCATTTAGTTTGCTGACATGTCTTTGGAGAGAGGGAACATGGTAGAAGTTCGAAAGATGACGGAAGTTAGCAAGACAGCTGAAATCACTTACAGCACCTTTTAAGCCCTGTTTATTTTACTTGTTGAAGAATGATCTGTTCCAACGTGACAAGGATTTATTTTCACCATCCTAGCATTGGAACAAATTTCAATATTTAGAGCGGCTGAGGACAGTTGTATACGTCCACCATGAAGCACAGTGTAAATCAGAACATCTGGGAGGAACTGGGATGTGAAGAAAACGGCTAGAGCAGGGATTCGCCATAGGAGCACTAACCACAGCCAGGTGCTCAGGGTTTGTGCACCGCAATGCAAAGCAAAGCAAAGCAAAGCAAAGCAAAGTGGGGCTGTTTGATCATGACAGATTCACAACATCCTCAGCACTTTTTTTTTTTCCCGAATGAGTTTTCGCTCGTGACTTGTTGATAGATGATATTACTTCACTATTCACTCTGTTGTCAGGGGTGAAGAAATTTCACTTTCAAAGGCAGCATATAAGTATATATAATTTTTCATATGTAATTAATATTTGTATTGAATACGTGGTCTGTGTGTGTGTATATATATATATATATATATATAGAGAGAGAGAGAGAGAGAGATCTTTTCTTACAATATAAGTCTTTACTGTCACTTTTTTACACATCCTGAATGAAAGTATTAATTTCTTTCAAAAAATAGAAAAAAAAGAAAGAAAAATAAAATTACTGACCCCAGGCTTTTGAATGGTAGTGTATATTGTTAAAGATATCTATTTTAAATAAATGCTGTTCTTTTTCATTTTTTATTCATCAAAGAATCCTGGAGGAAAAAATCACATGTTCCAAAAAAATATTAAACAGCATATCTGTTTTCAGCAGTGAGGATAAATCAGCATATTAGAATGATTTCTGAAGAATCATGTGACGCTGAAGACTGGAGTAATGATGCTGAAAATTCAGCTTTGCAATACATTTTAAAGTATATAACATAGAAAATTGAATTGCAATAATTTTTCACAATTATACTGTTTTTTTCTGTATTATTGATGAAGTAATTGATGAGCAGAAGAAACTTCTTTTAAAGAACATTAAAAATCATATAGTGATCGTAATCATATATTTTATAATAATTTTATATAATAATATAATGATTTTTAATTTATCTTATATCTATATCATTATTATAGATGTTTTGCCATTTTTATAATTATATTATTATTGTTATTATTATTATATTTAAAAATTACATTATTTTATGTTATATATAAATTAACATTTAATTAAAATTAAAAGCCCTCAACAAAAGATGGGCAAAACATATATAGATTTTCAGACAGACCAAAATGATGTGGTCTTAAACAGTTTGACAGCTTAGAGATAATACAGAAATGCCGTTTAGTTCACGTGCAGTGGAACTGGCTGCCGAGACCAGTAACTTTGTCTGTTTCTATGGTATATTTCTAGTGTAGCCGTAAACAGGTCTGAGGCCAAATCTCACAAATCCCTAAGACCAAAGGTATCAAGTCTCTGCATACCAAAATAGTTGCTGTTCTCCACCCATGATAATTAGTCTAAAGAAGCATCGTTCCGTCTGTACACTGTCACAGCAGATACCAAACATGGTTTAAAGCGAGTGATGAGACTGTCCAGGTGAAACCCGTGTGCTGCAGGAGTTTCTTTAAATGCCATTCGTGCCTGTGTTCTCCAATCATGGAGAGAGCTGTTTTCATGACTGCAAGGGTTAGAATGTTGAAGTGTTTATTTCAGGACCTTTAACAATTCATATTTAACTGTTGTCATTTGGCTCTTTTACCGGCATCCAGAGCCTTATTCAGACTTGCTTGTAAAGTCACTCCTCACCTGCCAAAAGTTTTGAAACAATGTAAATATGTATGTCTTTTGTCCTGGCAAAGGTCTTCTGCACTGGTTTCAAAGACAAGGTACTGAACTATTTGGGCTAAAACATTCAGATTTAGAAAATGCAATCACTGTTCATGTGTATTTTTGCATTAATTTGTTGCATTAAGTTGCTTCGGATAAATATGGAAGTCTGTTTCCACTACAGAAATAAAATGAAAAAAAGGCAATTGAGACTTTTTATTTCACAATTCTGACTTTTTATATCACAATAGTTTGTCTCATGATTCTGACTTTTTTCCTCAGAATTCTTAGTTTACATCTCAGAATTCTGACTTTTTATTTTCCTGTGATGCGAGTTTACATCTCGCAGCTCGCAGTTTGTTTCCAGCATGGATTCAAAAATAGTAATTTTATCTCACAATTCTGACTTTTTTCTCGCAGTAGCAGGTTTATATCTCACAATTCAGACTTTAATTAGAATTGCAAGGGGAAAAAAATCTGAATTGTGAGATATAAACAGAACTGTGAGATATAATTACGAGGACAAGCACCAGAATTGGCGGATAAAAAGTTTCATTGTTTTTCCTCAACGGCAGAAACAAACTTCCACAGACATTCATATCTGCTAAATTAATAAATATTAATGTGGAGGCCTTTAACGGATTGCATTTTGCATGTCTTTAACAGATGGAAAAGCCTGAAATTTGTGATCTGCATCATACCAACAAGAACATTGTACATTAGCAGCTTGGATTAATAAATTATAACCTACTTAGGTCCTCTATATGTTCACAGATATATAAAAAATAAGGCCTTAAAAAGATGCGCAGAGCCCTTTTAGTGTCTAATTCCACTAAATATTTCAGCTTGTTCCTAAATCTACCAAGACCTCCTGATTCTGATCAGAAGATCCAGCACATCTGTTTTAGATTGAAATAGCCTGACAGAAACAGTCAGATTTAGGTATCTTTGCCTTCATGCCTGCGATTTCCCCACAGTTACTCAATAGCAGCAGATCAGTAATTGGCAAACAGGAGAAAAACAGGAAGGGTGTCAAGAAAATAGGACAGTTGACAGTTGGTCTAAATTGCCTGCTATTATGCTTTTTAAGACAGCTTCAGCAAAATAACTTCCAGAGGGCAAACGAGAGAAAATGTCGGGCTCTGGATTCCAAGCAAGCCGAAGCTAGCCAACAGCATGCAGTCCTTCAGAAGCATTCACTTGGCCAGGAGCATCAGTGCAGTGCAGTTATTCCTTTGATCAACTCACCAAGAATCGAGTTGTCAGATAAGCAGCTGACTGTCTGTTTGTGCAAGTTAATTTACTAAAACAACAAGATTCCCAGACAAAAGCATTTTCTAGTTGTTTTCTACATCATTCCTTAGCTATGAGGTAAATCCTTGTTCTACTCCATATTTTTGGCAGCTCATACAAACCATTTGATTAGGCCACGCACTAATCACACATAGGGGCATCATGTATGATAATTTGTTTCAGGTGTGACATAGTATCTGATGGAATTAAAAATCATTTCTTATATGGTAAAAAACAATAATGTTAAATTAAAAATATAAATATAAATTTTTCTAAAAATATATTTAAAAAAAAAAAATAATAAATTTTTAAAAGTAATACAACGTGTAGGTGTCACGTGTGGTTACTACAGCCAAGCGCATGAAGACGAGGACACAGTCAGAATAGTCTTTAATCCAAAATCCAAGGAATACAGAGTAGATACACAGAGAAGGCAGCCACAATACTAAGACGACACTGAGCACCGAACAAAGGGAAACACTGGGATTAAATAATTGAGTAGCAAATCATATTAGAATGATTTCTGAAAGATCATATGGCACTGAAGACTGGAGTAATGATGCTGAAATTTCAGGTTGCATCCACAGGAATAAATTACATTTTAAACGGCAATAATGTTTCAGAATATTATTGATTTTACTGTCTTGTTGAGCATAAGAGACTATTTAAAACAAAATTCCTTCCCCCAAAACTTTTGAACAGTAGTGTTTGGCGATGCATATTTTGTACTGTAATTAACTAAATACTGGTAGCCTACAAAGAAAAGGTATTTAATTTAATAAAAGATGGCGTATGAAGTCTCAAATTTTAAAGATCACATTACATTTTACTCTCTGTTTGGATGAGCCACGTTTGAAGCTTTTTTTTTAATTAATTATTTTTTTTTTTTTTACTCTCACATGCAAACAATATAAAGCTGTTCTACAGTAATTTGATCACTCTTCTTGGCAGGTGGCTGTTTAATGGCTGTAAATCAGTATTTCTTATGTGGTTTAACAATGAGACCACTTTATAACAAGAGAAGTGTGTTGTTTATTGCAGGAAGACAGCGTTTACACCTTCTCGCACACATCTGTCATTAAAAATTTTATGCTGGGGTTTTTCGGTCCCTATGAACAGGTCTTACATTTCCTGCTTTCATTTTAGATACTGTAAGCAATTTCTCGGAACACCATAGGAAAAAAGTGGTCCTTTTATCTGAGAAATCACATTTGTCTTAGTGGTAAAGTTGGTTTGTGTTCTTGCAGTCAACCAATAAATGTTGCCATGCCTTCATTTCCTGTGGCTCCAGAATGATTAGCCACATGGCATTTAGCCATAAGCAAAGATGGCAGATTTCAAATCACGCACTTTCCAGCTGGGCATGCAGCAGCTGAGCCATTCAAATTAATGGGATTGCTAACAAATAGCTTGCTCCAGGTATTACAGATCACCTTTCATTTAGTTTGCTGACATGTCTTTGGAGAGAGGGAACATGGTAGAAGTTCGAAAGATGACGGAAGTTAGCAAGACAGCTGAAATCACTTACAGCACCTTTTAAGCCCTGTTTATTTTACTTGTTGAAGAATGATCTGTTCCAACGTGACAAGGATTTATTTTCACCATCCTAGCATTGGAACAAATTTCAATATTTAGAGCGGCTGAGGACAGTTGTATACATCCACCATGAAGCACAGTGTAAATCAGAACATCTGGGAGGAACTGGGATGTGAAGAAAACGGCTAGAGCAGGGATTCGCCATAGGAGCACTAACCACAGCCAGGTGCTCAGGGTTTGTGCACCGCAATGCAAAGCAAAGCAAAGCAAAGCAAAGCAAAGTGGGGCTGTTTGATCATGACAGATTCACAACATCCTCAGCACTTTTTTTTTTTCCCGAATGAGTTTTCGCTCGTGACTTGTTGATAGATGATATTACTTCACTATTCACTCTGTTGTCAGGGGTGAAGAAATTTCACTTTCAAAGGCAGCATATAAGTATATATAATTTTTCATATGTAATTAATATTTGTATTGAATACGTGGTCTGTGTGTGTGTATATATATATATATATATATATAGAGAGAGAGAGAGAGAGAGATCTTTTCTTACAATATAAGTCTTTACTGTCACTTTTTTACACATCCTGAATGAAAGTATTAATTTCTTTCAAAAAATAGAAAAAAAAGAAAGAAAAATAAAATTACTGACCCCAGGCTTTTGAATGGTAGTGTATATTGTTAAAGATATCTATTTTAAATAAATGCTGTTCTTTTTCATTTTTTATTCATCAAAGAATCCTGGAGGAAAAAATCACATGTTCCAAAAAAATATTAAACAGCATATCTGTTTTCAGCAGTGAGGATAAATCAGCATATTAGAATGATTTCTGAAGAATCATGTGACGCTGAAGACTGGAGTAATGATGCTGAAAATTCAGCTTTGCAATACATTTTAAAGTATATAACATAGAAAATTGAATTGCAATAATTTTTCACAATTATACTGTTTTTTTCTGTATTATTGATGAAGTAATTGATGAGCAGAAGAAACTTCTTTTAAAGAACATTAAAAATCATATAGTGATCGTAATCATATATTTTATAATAATTTTATATAATAATATAATGATTTTTAATTTATCTTATATCTATATCATTATTATAGATGTTTTGCCATTTTTATAATTATATTATTATTGTTATTATTATTATATTTAAAAATTACATTATTTTATGTTATATATAAATTAACATTTAATTAAAATTAAAAGCCCTCAACAAAAGATGGGCAAAACATATATAGATTTTCAGACAGACCAAAATGATGTGGTCTTAAACAGTTTGACAGCTTAGAGATAATACAGAAATGCCGTTTAGTTCACGTGCAGTGGAACTGGCTGCCGAGACCAGTAACTTTGTCTGTTTCTATGGTATATTTCTAGTGTAGCCGTAAACAGGTCTGAGGCCAAATCTCACAAATCCCTAAGACCAAAGGTATCAAGTCTCTGCATACCAAAATAGTTGCTGTTCTCCACCCATGATAATTAGTCTAAAGAAGCATCGTTCCGTCTGTACACTGTCACAGCAGATACCAAACATGGTTTAAAGCGAGTGATGAGACTGTCCAGGTGAAACCCGTGTGCTGCAGGAGTTTCTTTAAATGCCATTCGTGCCTGTGTTCTCCAATCATGGAGAGAGCTGTTTTCATGACTGCAAGGGTTAGAATGTTGAAGTGTTTATTTCAGGACCTTTAACAATTCATATTTAACTGTTGTCATTTGGCTCTTTTACCGGCATCCAGAGCCTTATTCAGACTTGCTTGTAAAGTCACTCCTCACCTGCCAAAAGTTTTGAAACAATGTAAATATGTATGTCTTTTGTCCTGGCAAAGGTCTTCTGCACTGGTTTCAAAGACAAGGTACTGAACTATTTGGGCTAAAACATTCAGATTTAGAAAATGCAATCACTGTTCATGTGTATTTTTGCATTAATTTGTTGCATTAAGTTGCTTCGGATAAATATGGAAGTCTGTTTCCACTACAGAAATAAAATGAAAAAAAGGCAATTGAGACTTTTTATTTCACAATTCTGACTTTTTATATCACAATAGTTTGTCTCATGATTCTGACTTTTTTCCTCAGAATTCTTAGTTTACATCTCAGAATTCTGACTTTTTATTTTCCTGTGATGCGAGTTTACATCTCGCAGCTCGCAGTTTGTTTCCAGCATGGATTCAAAAATAGTAATTTTATCTCACAATTCTGACTTTTTTCTCGCAGTAGCAGGTTTATATCTCACAATTCAGACTTTAATTAGAATTGCAAGGGGAAAAAAATCTGAATTGTGAGATATAAACAGAACTGTGAGATATAATTACGAGGACAAGCACCAGAATTGGCGGATAAAAAGTTTCATTGTTTTTCCTCAACGGCAGAAACAAACTTCCACAGACATTCATATCTGCTAAATTAATAAATATTAATGTGGAGGCCTTTAACGGATTGCATTTTGCATGTCTTTAACAGATGGAAAAGCCTGAAATTTGTGATCTGCATCATACCAACAAGAACATTGTACATTAGCAGCTTGGATTAATAAATTATAACCTACTTAGGTCCTCTATATGTTCACAGATATATAAAAAATAAGGCCTTAAAAAGATGCGCAGAGCCCTTTTAGTGTCTAATTCCACTAAATATTTCAGCTTGTTCCTAAATCTACCAAGACCTCCTGATTCTGATCAGAAGATCCAGCACATCTGTTTTAGATTGAAATAGCCTGACAGAAACAGTCAGATTTAGGTATCTTTGCCTTCATGCCTGCGATTTCCCCACAGTTACTCAATAGCAGCAGATCAGTAATTGGCAAACAGGAGAAAAACAGGAAGGGTGTCAAGAAAATAGGACAGTTGACAGTTGGTCTAAATTGCCTGCTATTATGCTTTTTAAGACAGCTTCAGCAAAATAACTTCCAGAGGGCAAACGAGAGAAAATGTCGGGCTCTGGATTCCAAGCAAGCCGAAGCTAGCCAACAGCATGCAGTCCTTCAGAAGCATTCACTTGGCCAGGAGCATCAGTGCAGTGCAGTTATTCCTTTGATCAACTCACCAAGAATCGAGTTGTCAGATAAGCAGCTGACTGTCTGTTTGTGCAAGTTAATTTACTAAAACAACAAGATTCCCAGACAAAAGCATTTTCTAGTTGTTTTCTACATCATTCCTTAGCTATGAGGTAAATCCTTGTTCTACTCCATATTTTTGGCAGCTCATACAAACCATTTGATTAGGCCACGCACTAATCACACATAGGGGCATCATGTATGATAATTTGTTTCAGGTGTGACATAGTATCTGATGGAATTAAAAATCATTTCTTATATGGTAAAAAACAATAATGTTAAATTAAAAATATAAATATAAATTTTTCTAAAAATATATTTAAAAAAAAAAAATAATAAATTTTTAAAAGTAATACAACGTGTAGGTGTCACGTGTGGTTACTACAGCCAAGCGCATGAAGACGAGGACACAGTCAGAATAGTCTTTAATCCAAAATCCAAGGAATACAGAGTAGATACACAGAGAAGGCAGCCACAATACTAAGACGACACTGAGCACCGAACAAAGGGAAACACTGGGATTAAATAACAAGAAGAACTAATGAGGATAATTAACAGAACAGGTGAACATATTCAGTAACCATAGAAACTAATGATCAAACAGAAGTAAGGTCAATGGAAACAAGGAATGAAATATAAATAAATAAATATTTTTTCTGAAACTTAAAACAAATGGAAACACACATTTGAATGCTGTGCTAGGAAATCCAAACAACAAATAATTTTGTGAATTTGTTGAAAGTCCTTTAACTTCCTTTATATCAATGTACTCACATATATTACATCTAGGCAAATCACCTCAAAGAGGGTGGCACAGGTGAACAACTAAATGAATTCAGGTCTATGAAGAAAAATAGACATTCGTAATATAAATGACTTATACACTCATATAATGAACATTATATGATTATATGATTTCAGTCAGTGATGTTATTTTTGGCATTTTTTAAAAATGACTTCTCAAACTTTTATGTACTGAAGTGGTTTTGGGTAATCTTTTTAGGTTTCTTTCATTTAGAAAGTGCAAATCTGGCAAGCTTGACAAGAAAATCATCTTGTCTGTCTGTTGTGCATGTGAATCAACACTGGAGCATAGTTGCAGTTGTAGTGTAAATACATTTAGTCTGCCTCCCTGTCCTGCAGTCTTTGTTGCTTAGATGTGGCTTCTATGCAGAGTAAAAATCAGCAAATTTGGCCATAACTCATAACACAGCGAGGGGGCCCCGTACAGGGCTGTCCCAAACGCCAGCGCTCCCATTGTTGTCCAAGTAAATGATGTAACTTCTGTTTCTCATTGAGGGAATTAAAATAGTGAAATTACACAGCTGGTGGTTTGGAGAAGTGCAGAAGAGATCTGGCTTTACGCTTGGGAGATGTGAGTAATATTTTACATTGATGTCTTCACATTTCAGCACTCAGACTCTTTCTCTTGTGGGAAAAGTCAACCTGTTTTCTATAGCCTGAAAACAAAGGAGAGTCTCAGCTGTGTTTTTAGAAAGAGAATATCAAAAAGATTCTCATTATGAGACCACTGATGCGTTCAAAATGTTTGTTTACCGACATGTTACTTTTATGCACTGAAACATATCTACCAATCTAACAGCCGTTAATGAGTGACCAACATTTTTATAGATGTCATTAGCTACTGAGTGTCTGTTTTTATTGTTTTGACCTTGTTTATACTTTTATATACATATTCTATTTTTCTTTGTAACCGCTCTTAGCTTAATTTTATAACTTTAACTCATAGATTAACAATATGGATATCTCCATATCTCTGTCGATATCTCCTCTCAGGCAAGTGCTACGTTGTCATTATATCTTCTTTCTAAGAAAATTCTGTAAAAATAGGGTATGATGTATTGTATTAATATGAAGGAATTCACCTTATTGATTTTTCACAGGGTGTTTTACACCCATTTTGAATTATGCACTGCATTGTGTTGTGTTTTAGGATTAAAGGAAATGTTAAATAAAAAAAAAAAATAATAAATTTTTAAAAGTAATACAACGTGTAGGTGTCACGTGTGGTTACTACAGCCAAGCGCATGAAGACGAGGACACAGTCAGAATAGTCTTTAATCCAAAATCCAAGGAATACAGAGTAGATACACAGAGAAGGCAGCCACAATACTAAGACGACACTGAGCACCGAACAAAGGGAAACACTGGGATTAAATAACAAGAAGAACTAATGAGGATAATTAACAGAACAGGTGAACATATTCAGTAACCATAGAAACTAATGATCAAACAGAAGTAAGGTCAATGGAAACAAGGAATGAAGGAATGAAAACGAAACCAAAATAGAACATGACTGTGACAGTAGGGTTATCATGATGTAAAATAGTGTCTGATGGAGTTGTGTAAATAATTTCTTAAATAATATTTTACAATTTTAAATTGTTTCTTATATGGTAAAAATAATAAGGTTAAATTTAAAATATAATTTTAATAATAATAGTAATATTTAATAATAATATTTCTAATAAAAATATAATGTTATATAATTTTAAGTTTTAAATATTTTAAATATTTTATGATTTTAAATAGTTTGTTATATAGTGAAAAAAATAATGCTATATATATATATATATATATATATTATTTTTTT
>NW_015539892.1:352823-353509 GCF_001515605.1 Sinocyclocheilus anshuiensis | reverse complement strand
CTTTGTGACCGCTCTTAGCTTAATTTTATAACTTTAACTCATAGATTAACAATATGGATATCTCCATATCTCTGTCGATATCTCCTCTCAGGCAAGTGCTACGTTGTCATTATATCTTCTTTCTAAGAAAATTCTGTAAAAATAGGGTATGATGTATTGTATTAATATGAAGGAATTCACCTTATTGATTTTTCACAGGGTGTTTTACACCCATTTTGAATTATGCACTGCATTGTGTTGTGTTTTAGGATTAAAGGAAATGTTAAATGTAAACTTAAACAGTACCTTTTCCCTTTTTTGCACACTTTTTTTCTTACAGTGTTACCCTCATTGTGTTTTATGCAAACATACACATTTAGTTTACTGTGATGTATTGAATAGTGTTGTTGTGAATCTACAACATCTCCACAGTAACGTTATCTAGTTGGCTGACATGGATTAGGTTCTGTCTAAATGATTTGTGATAGACTTGGAAGCATCATTTAGTACTTGTAAAAAGTTATAAACAAATGAGTAATGTTTTGGAATGTATGTCCTCATTTTCCAGCAAAAATGCATTTAGAAATTTACAGCTGTGACGGGGTTACATTACAGCCAGTGTTGCAATATAATTTTCATTATATGTAAACTGTAATGTAAATTCCAATAAATATTTTAATAAATTGTTAGTTGTAAATAGTTTCTGT
>NW_015539892.1:342043-352307 GCF_001515605.1 Sinocyclocheilus anshuiensis | reverse complement strand
AAAAAAAAAAAAAAAAATAAAAAAAAAATATATATATATATATATTTAAAATAATTAATTAATTCCACCATTCAAAAGTTTGAGTAAGTTAGATATTTTTTTGAAAGTCTCTTACGCTCACCCAGGCTGCATTTATTTGTGAAATATTGTGAAATATTATTACAACTTAAAATAAATGTTAAAATGTAATTCATTCCTGTAATGCAAAATAGAAATGTCTTGTCACATTATACACATGTTTTTGTTGAATAGAATTATTAAAAATCATACATACCCCAAACTGTTGAACTGTAGTGTATGTAATTAAATAATTAATCATTTTACAGCAAAAGAGTTGTCAGGGCAAGCAGCAATCTGAACTACTGTCCTGACTGTGTCAGTGAACAAAAAATTATATTCATTGTTGAGCCCGGCTACTTCTTTTGATTCTCTCTTTATGTTATTCTCTGGAGCTTGTATAAACTTGATAAATATTTGACTTGACTAAACTTTAACTGTCATATCTGTTCATCACTGCCAAGAGACAAAATGTAACCGTTTTAGGCAGTCCTGGGAGAGGCCTGAGCACCTGTCTGATACAATAGCCTGAACCTTACACTGTGTATCACACACATACAGCCTCTGGTTACTCGCTCTGACAGAGGAAGTGATGTGTGTGCATTCCGCTGTGATGACCCGTCCTCACAGGAACAGCAGGTACTTCATCTTGATCATGTTGACCTGCTGGGTGGCTGTTTGCAGAACACTAGATGCACTGGGGTGTGCATTCAACTTTAGGACTTTTTACTGAATAAAAACTTGTTCTTATGTTATTCAGTTCTTGCATAATGGTTTAATGTTATTTCAATGTTAATTTAAGGTTTTTATATTAATTTATTTCATATATATCTCTCTCTCTCTAAAGGGATAGTTCACCCAAATATGAAAATTTTCTTAAGCTTTATACACCCTCAGGTCATCTATGTAGATGAGTTTGTTTGTTAATCGGAACAGATTTGGAGAAATTTACCATTACATCACTTACTCGCCATTGGATCCTCTGCAGTGAATGGGTGCCGTCAGAATGAGAGTCCAAACAGCTGATAAAAACATCACAATAACCCACAAGTAATCCACATGACTCCAGTTCATCAATTAATGTCTTATGATGTGAAAAGCTGCATGTTTGTAATAAACGATTATATTTTTAAGACGAGAGTTTTTAACTTCAAACCGTCACTTCTGGCTAAAATACGAGTCCTCAATTCACAATATTGCTTTCTCCAGTGACAAAGTTGTACTGTTCAAGTTCTGTTTGCAAGTGAAAACAGTCCAAAATAGTTCTAAACAAATATGTTGATGGATTTTGATGTGAGAGGACAACAGGGATTATTTGGGCCAGAAGTGATGGTTTAAAGTTGAAAATGTCTTAATGATGGATTTGTTTCTTAAAACACACAGCTTTTGGTTCACAAGATGTTAATTGATGGACTGGAGTCATGTGGATTGCTTGCAGATTATGGTGATGTTTTTATCAGCTGCTTGGACTCTCATTCTGACGGCACCCATTCACTGCAGAGGATCCATTGGTGAGCAAATGATGCAATTCTAAATTTCTAAATCTCTTCCGATGAAGAAAAAACCTCATCCACATCTTGGATGGCCTGAAGGTGAGCAAATTCTCATCATTTTTATTTTTTTTTGGGTGAACTATTCTTTTAATGTATGTAATGTACCATTATGATAAATATTTCTGATAACTCTGACACTAACTTAGGAGTTATGGGCTCAGATTTTAGGCCTGGATTTTTTCATTAGAAAAGTAATGACACATCTCATCCATGAGCTGCATGATATCATTTATGTCTGTAGCACAAATGGTGTTACTCACCAAAGTTTCAAACTTAAGGTCAGGGGTTTGATCATGTTTCACATGTAAGTCATACATGTATGTTTATGTCTAATGAAGGTGAGATATGGATATCTTTCTTCGCTGAACAGGGTGCTAATACGGTGTTTATGTGATGGTACAATAATGTCCAGTTATATATCCAGAGCTGATTATATGCCCCCACCAGCGATAAGTCTTTCACACCATTTCATAACAAACTTAATACAGCCAGCCATCTGGATGTGTGTATGTGAGTGTGTTTGTCTGCATTATGTCCTTGGTTGGTTTTATTAACAATCATAAATTTGTCAGTGAAGCATTGATAAACTATTATGGTGGCAATTAACTTCTTCTGTCATTATGTTTAATTGCTGTCTGATCAGCTTTTTCACTGAGGCAAAGCTGCCTAAATAAATGTTCTTTATATCCTAACATATTTCCTTCTCTAACTATAAAACTCAGTATATGAATACTGTATATATGCCATAAGATTTATGATTTCCTCCTGGCAGATGATAGAACAAGTGGAAAATGATATAGACTTACATGGAAGGAGGGGCCTGAGCAATATTTACAGACCATATATATATATATATATATATATATATATATAGTAAAACAAACCTTTAAAAACATTATATATATATATAATAGGCAAGTAGGCCTATTTAATGTTGACATTGTCTTCTGTAAAAGTATGAATGAGTGCCTTTTTTTTTTGTTGCAGAAATAAGATTCCAGATTTTATTACACATTTTTAAGAAAATATTTTACAATTTTCTAATATACAAAAAATAAAAAAATTTGTGTGATTTTGTGTGAAGTACAAATATGTAAAAATATGAAGACTACACACACACACACACACATAGATATGTATTCATTTTAATTTTACAATTTCATTACACATTTAAAAAAAAATATTTTACAAAATTCCAATATTCTAAATGATCTAAATTACAGTGAAATTCCTTTTTTTGGGCAGTTTTCCTTATTTCTAATATAAAAAGGAAAAAAAAAAAGGAATTTCACTGTAATTTAGATAATTTAGTAATTCCTTCTTATGGATTGTTAGACTGAGTTCATTTATTTGCAACTTTGAATTGCTGAATTAAACCCATGTTTTCCATCTGAGTATTTTTCTTACTTTTAAGATGTTTCATCTGACTAGCTTCTTTTTTGACAGGATGGTCCGAACATGCCTGCCTTTTCACCTCATCCTAAATCGCAATGATTTTCATTTTATGTAATGTCATGTGACAGCTTCTCGTGAAACTATGTAGACTATAGCACGAGTCTTCAGTGTGCACTAAAGCGGATGCTGCCTGTGCACGGACTACTAGTCCACAGGCCCAGAGCCAGCAAAAAGCCACGCTTCATCTCTGAGCTCTGCCACACATGAGTGCTTAAAGAAAAGCTGCCCTGCAGGCGCTGGAATCCATAGCCCTGTGGAGGCTGCAGATAAGGCCGTGCGTATGTGCGCTTTGGAAGGGCTCACGTTACACGCTGAAACCCATGTCACTCAGGAACTGTTACCATATGAAAGCAGACTGTTTTGGAAGGAGAGCACCGCCTGGCTCGGCTCTTTGTGTCAGTGTGATAACACCGGCTATGCCAGAAGGAACGTGTTAAATTGTCTCTATGACAGCTAATGAGTTTGAGGTCAGTGGCTGAGGATTTCTTAGACCACCTCCGCAAGCCACACAGAAAGGCTGTGATCCAAAGCAATTTATTAGAGGCTTGTGTATGTTGTGGCAGTCGGATGGTTTGGGTCTGGGGTGTAAGTTGATGTGTGTCACATTTGGGTTTTTGGTCTGTCTTGTCTGCGCGTGTCACGCTTGAGCAGTAATTTGACAGTGATTACTACATCACTCAAAGAAGATGTTATTTATTCACTGAAACATGGCCTGTGAGGTCTGAAATGTGCATTTTTCTCCCAGCATTTCACCAATGGAAGGAATGTATTTGGACGGATGAGGTGTTAGGAAAGAAATAGGAGTCGTAGGAGATCTTTTTAATATGACAAATCTTCTCTGTCTGGTGAATCATTTTTTGTAAATGTGCTTGAATGAATCGATTCACTAGAATCCAAGGCTGCATGAGCAATACGCATGCGGTAAATGGTAATTATATGAAATTACAGCTTGCTTCATACTTTTCTGTACCTCTCTGCAGAGGAGCTGGAAGCAGAAGATGCCACGCTGGTCGATACATGTACCATGAGGAGCACAGGAGAGCTACGCTAAAGACAGACGGGAGAAAACAGTTCACCTGGACACATTTCACAGGTAAACACACTCTTTTTTCTTTCTTAGCACAAGATTACCTGTGTAAAGCAAAGATATAAACCTATTTTCAGTTTTAAAAAGTCAAAGCTATGCCATGCTAGTTTGTGGCGGTTCATTCAGATTGTGCTGACACACAAGTCTGAGGGATTTCTACTGCTTGAATAGCTGTTAAAGAATAGCTGTCAATTACAGTAGGCCTATATAGTAGTAAATTAGACATGGTACCATGGTACTACCATGGTTTTGGACATCTACTGCTAATGCTAAAGTATTACCATGAAAATTGAAATATGGTATGATATGGTAATCATTCAGTATTATGGCATATATCAAATGCCATGGTATTACCAATCTGATATCATCAAAGTACCACAATACTGTCAAAATATCCAGTTGAAGAGACTATAAAATATTCTCTTGTTGGGTATTTTTGTTAAAATATTTATTACATTACATAGTTGATTCTTAAAATCGATTAACTAGGTATTAATAAATCTTTTTGATATATATATATACATATATATACAAAGATTTTCAGCTACAGATGATGATGATGTGTGCGCACATATGTATGTATATATCTTTTTAATATAATTATGTAAAATATTTTAATGTTATTTTATTTTTTAAATGTACATATGACCATCAATATAATATACATAACTGTCTACATAAAAGTAGAGAACAATTTAATATTTGTATTTGAAAATATTTTAATATTAAGTATTTTTAATATAAATACTAATTATTTTAAATATATGAATCAGCCAGTATTACAAGTAGATAATACTCTTATTTTTCAGAATTAAACAGTTTCTGGACAACTTTTGTCTGTGCAGTTAGAAAAAGTACCAACAGTTATTCTATTCTATTGCACATTATAATGTTTTGATGCCTGATTTCACTACTTGAAAACAAGTACCAAAAAAAGAAAAATAAACTCTTCAATCACAAATATTTCAGCATGTTAAACTGTAGATTGGAGTTTTATTGAGCTTTTTTTTTCCATTTAAAAAAAAAGCTAAAACTGTAGATCTACAGATATCAACCGTCATGTTGTTGATCTACATTTCTTTGGCTGCCAAGTACTGTATACCTATATCAGCCAAAGTAATATATATAGTATCTGTGCATCGCTATGCAGAAGAAAATCTAAAGTAATCTGGCATCATATTTGTATGTTACCACTATGTCTATGTTGCATGTTACCACTATTCTGTGTGATGAAAGCTAACATTAACCTGTGCCGTACTCAGGTCACGTTGAGCCCATGCGGTGGTCCATGCTAGCCCTGCTGCTCTTGTCCTGCAGCCAGATGTTTGCCCAGCGCCCAAGTGACATCTGTCCACAGAACGCCGACCGCAGACAGGATGATGTCACGGCCAACCCTGTGCCGACCGTGGATCCTAAACTCTTCATCAAGAGACGGTACCGCTCACCCCGCGTTCTGTTCGCCGAACAACCCCCCGACTCAGAGCCCGCTGGGCACCAGACGAGGAGCAGGGCGAAGAGGAAAGCAGGAGCGCCTCAACACCGCGGAGTTTACTCTGTCTGTGAGAGCGTTAGCACTTGGGAGGGAAATAAAACCAAAGCTACAGACATCTCGGGCAACGAGGTCACAGTCTTGCCTGATGTTATCATCAACAACTCCAAGAAAAAGCAGTACTTTTTTGAGACGACCTGCAGCAGCAGACGGACCGGAGGATCCGGGTGTTTGGGAATCGATGCACGCCATTGGAACTCGTACTGTACCAATTCACACACGTTTGTGCGAGCGCTGACTTCATTCAAGAACCTGGTGGCATGGAGACTCGTAAGGATCAATGTAGCTTGTGTGTGTGTGCTGAGCCGAAAGTCTTGGAGACAATGACAAACTGTCATCTTTTCAAAACGCCAGCGCAGGCCTTATGATATTAAACTCGATATTTCTCCATGCGATGATGGACATTTTCCTTGTGCAAACCATTGAAGACAACTTACTGTCTAAGGAGAATAAATATGATGTCTTTGACATAGGACACTACAATGGAACGAGTTGGACTTCAGAGTTTTTTTTTTTTAGTTCTTTTTTTATGCATTTCTGTTTTGTTCAAATAATAGTTTTCTTTTGCAGCAGTACGAGAACATGTACATACATTGTTGTGTGTGGTAATTGTTATTTATTAAACTGCATCATTATTGTCTAGTTGATTTTGTGCATATTAGGAGATGAGGTCATTTTAAAGGAACATTCTGAGCTAAATACAACTTAAAATTAAAAGCCTGTCATCATTTACTCATACTTGAAAACCTCAGTCTCCGTTCATTATAATTGCATTGACCTTTTGTCATTTTTTTTTGTTCTGTAGAAGAAATAAAGTTATATGAGTTTGGAACAACATGAGAGTGAGTAAATGATGACATAAATGTCACTTTTGGATGAGCTTATTGTTAATGTGACTTCAAAAGTAACCTAATTTACTTCCTAATACATGTTCCTGGTATTATTGATTGGTGCACATTATTTAAAAAAAATAAAAAATAAAAAATGACTGAAGGACTTTCATTTTTGGCTGATGTCACCAAGCCCCTCCAACCACTTGTCAACAAATTTTCACAGACAGCTTGTCAGTCAGTTACCAGTGGTTCAAAAGGTCCTGGGCTCAGTTGCAAGCAGTGTATTGTCAAGCGTTTTCTTAACCTTAGGGATTTCTTACAAACATCTACTGTCCTACATGTTCTTGTTGAATATCTTGACTCTGAAATACATCATCTTATTAAAATGGTTTGGAAATGGTAAAAAATCAGTTTCATGTTGACTTAAGCTCTTTCGACAGCATTTGTGCTTATTGTGGTTACCACAGAAAATAATTTCACGTGCAAAAAAAAAAAAAATAAATAAAAATAATGTGTTTTCCACAATGCACTTACTAAAGCCTAGTAGACAAGCATGCAGTAATACGAATAACCCAAAAATGAAAATTTTGTCATTATTTATTTACACTGGACTTGTTCTAATGCTGTATGACCTTCTTTCTTGGGGGAAAAAACACACACCCAAACGTTACATGTTAGCATGAAACAATAAAAGGTTTAGTAGAATAGCTTATCAACCACCTAAAAAGGTTAAAGCTACCTGCACTTAGTATTTGCACAACAATACCAGTTAAAAACATTGAAGGAAACCAGCATAACCAGAGGTTTATCCACCTAAAAAAGTAAATCTATTTTACAGGTCAAATAAACTTACTAAGTGTAAGTTATACCATAAATGACCTTTATCTTTTTGCTTTTTAATGCTGACCCACTAGGCTTCCACTGTAACTGCATTACTCGAAATATTTCACATTGTCCAGATTATTTTCATAGCATGCCATGCTGTTGACAGAGCCAAGAATACCCCCCAAAAAAAAAAAAACCCCATTGAACTTTACAGAACAGCCTCAGTTTATTTTCTGGTTTTGATGTTAAAAAAAGCTGTGACTAAGACACGACCTTCAGCCATGTGGCAGAAAAACTAAACGGTCGGGGCAAATTTTGTCAGACACTTTAAGTAAGCCGGAAAGTTTGTTGAAACTGTCGGTGGGACAGACCTCACGTCTCAACAGATGTGCCTCACACACATGGAAACGGACCTACGCTGGAATGCACTAGATGTTCCCCTTCCAGACTAGAGGCTTCCACGTGATGCCTTAGAGAACTGGCCTTGAGAGTGAAAATCGTTAAAAAGCATTTCTAACAACCACAAACAGGTGTGTAACTCCAAACAGACTTTGAATACATTTGTTTAGGCAGCATGTGGAATTCTTAAAAAACAGATGGATCGCCGGCCTGTGAGACCCACCTCGGGTTTGATTGTGTAAACAGAGGGAGACCACATGCCAAAGGTCAGGTGCATGGCCAAATGATGAGGTCATGTCTGGAAGCCTGAAAGCCACAGGTCTGCGAGGTCAGACATCAAAGTTCGGGTGGAATAGGCCTAATCAACAGGATTGTTAGGTTTATTTATCACATCACCCACGAGGTCCTTCATCAGCACGTGCTTGTTTAGCAATATAGTGCGGGTCAAGTAAAAGGGTCAAAGTCACTTTCACACAATCATTTGCTCTCATTAGAAGAGGATGTTTTGTGGTCAACAGTTATTTTAAACAGTTCTGTGAGCTCAGATGAAGAATGAGAGAATTTTCCTCACGTTCATGTTGATGGAATAAAGCAAGCGTGTCTCTAATTGTTTGTAGGACAGCTCCCTATGGAGAGTCTGCTGTGACAAATCCAAGAAAGCCCCTTTTGTTTAATTCACAAAGAATATTAACAAGATTTATGAACTGTGGATAGTACTGACATACCATAGAGATTTCAAACAAGGCTAAGTCCGCCCTCCGCGTGCGTACTACAATGTAGGATTTATCATCTTCAGAAAGGCTGAAGTTTCCCTAATTACACTCACATAAAGTCTCAAAGTCTTAATCGAGAGACAACAGTGAATTAAGGTATCGAACGTGATAAGGTGTACACTGTAGGCTACAGCATTGGTCTCAAAACTCAATTCCTGGAGGGTCACAGCTCTGCAGAGTTTAGCTCCAACCAGCTCCAGCTTGGAAGTTTCTAGTAATCCTGAAGAAGACCTTGATTAGCTGGATTAGGTGTGCTTGATTAGGGTTGTAGCAAAATTGTGCAGAGCTGTGGCCCTCCAGGAATTGAGTTTGGGACCACTGCTGGACAGTAAACAGAGCTGGATGAACCAATTCAAAAACAAACAAATGTCGCCCTCTAGTGGTTCATCCGCAAATCTACGGTTGATGAGGGCAAGTAGGCCTATTTCATTTTGACATTTTCTTCTGTAAAAGTATGAATGAGTGCCTTTTTTTTTTTTTTTTGCAGAAATAAGATTCCAGATGTCATTTCACTCAATTTTACTGCCACTTGGCCTACTGTAGTACAATACTTAAAGTCCACGTATTTGTACATATTTTATCACTAGAGGGCGCACTGCTCTTACAATAGCCTTTCCGGAACTAATTTTTTTTTCTCTATGGTGTTTAAATTAATGTAACATAATTAATTGCTCATATACAAAATATATTAAATATCACATGTCCTGATTTTATTGCAGCTCTATAGAAGGCTGTTCATTCATTTATAGGTTTACTTGATTCATAGGAAATCATGTTCTTGACTAAGCCTGAGATAACAATTAACAATCTTTTAAAATAGCAGCATTTCCACTTTGAAATTAATCAGAGATGACCACAATAATTCCCTTAGTACAAATGAAAAGAAATATAAAACAATTATAACAAAGAAATATATAAAACAAAGAAATGTTAAACATTTCTGTAATTTTCAAATATAGCCTATTTATTATTCTTCTTTTCAGATTCACAAATCCTAAATAAGTCTTCATTTTGCTGTGTGTGTATGTGAAAACCATGTTCAGATTTTGCCGGCTGTATGATGGTAAAAGCCTGTAGGGTTACTCAAACTTCATAAAGTTTTATAAACCTAGCTGGTCATACTTTGAGAGATAGGTTGATCTCTTCTTTGTTGGCACAACTTGTGTTTTGACATCATTGTATTAAAGCATTTTAAAGTTTATACAAAAACAGAGACAGTCAAAGACCTCTACCATAGTCTAACTATATAATTTATGTATAATATAGAGCCTGCTTTTATATGTTTAAATACAGAAACACCCATGAAAATGTGAGAAAGATTATCTCAGCGTGTCCTCAAACAGCAGACAATGGCATCCTCTCACCAATGAGATGACAGTGATTGTGACTGATGTATTGTGCAGTGAGACAAACCTTATGAAAGAGACTCAATAATGAATACTCCGAATGTCTCACCACATCATGAAGGCGTTGTAAATTACACCGTAGGTTCAAACATAATGCCTGACATCAATTCTGAAAACTGGAAAACAATGTATTTGATCTCATCTTTCAAAAAGAAAAAAAAAACTTTTAAACTATATTTTAACATGAAAATACATATTGATATTTAAAAAAATCCTATTAAATATAATACATAATTATTTTCATATCTTTCTAAATTCAAAGCCAAATTAAATCAGGTAAATCTGGAAAATATCTATCTATCTATCTATCTATCTATCTATCTATCT
>NW_015539892.1:332337-342009 GCF_001515605.1 Sinocyclocheilus anshuiensis | reverse complement strand
CTTTAAGGAAGTATTTTTATAAAGCATACACCAGACTTTCAGATATATAGTCTGGTCGTCGAGTTGAGGCACTGAAACTGTATTACTTATAGAACCTAACAGGACAGAATAAAGAGTTGAATCATTGTTCAGTGAGGGATAGCAAGTTTGCTTGCAGTACATGGTGTCAACCTGAAATGTATTTAAATACTTTTTAACCTTTTGATTTTTTTTTTTTGATAATATATTAATTTCTAAATAATATCTAAATGGATGGAATGTTTGAGACAAACTAATAACGTAAACATCTGGAAAATATCTATCTATCTATCTATCTATCTATCTATCTATCTCATAATTGTTACTGTAGACATTCAGGTCTGAGGAAAACGCGGGAAAGAAGCATTGCCATCGTCCTGCTGGACCAATGGGCGCTGGTGTTGACGGTCCGTGAGTGGATTCGGCTTGAATAATATTACTGACCTACATCTCTGAGACAGGCCTGCAGACTTATCCATCGTGGTTACATATATATATACTGATGTTTCTAAAGACCCTATCTCTGGCAGAACAGCTGCTGCAGTATTTATTCCAAAGTTTCAAACTAGTATTAAGAAAAGAATAACTGATCATGTTTGTGTCTTCTTAACCCAGTGCTGGGTTATATTTAACCCAGCATTTTTTAAAGTGTAATGTAAGCTTAATAACATTTTGGTGGGTTCCCGGCGCTCATGTGGGAGTGGAGGCTACTGAAGTGGTTGATAAGCTTGCTAAGCACGCTCTTAAACACTCAGAAATAGATATTCAAGTGACTCTTAGCAAAAATGAGGTTAAAGGGAAAATTAAAGAATTCATAAACAAAAAAAATGTCAGGAAGTATGGAAATGCTAGGGCTGTCAAAATGGCTGAAAAACTAAATTCGAATTTTGTACTTAAATATTATTAAAATTCGAATTATATTCCAATTTAAAATGCATAATTTCAGTTAGGGTGAAGAAAAGCTTTTGGCTTCTCTTCTGAGGCCAAAAGAGGGCGCATCATTCAAAGCATAAGATAACAACTATCTGTGAAAAAAAGTGCATAATGTTTAAACAGAACAAGGTAAAATATATGGTGCTATTGTTAAATACATTAAAGGAATAGGATTAATCAGGAGAATTTAGGAATATATATATATATATTTTTTAATATATATAAATATGTATATATCAGTTGCTTATTAGTGCTTCACACTCAACAGTCCAGTTGGTGGCGGTAAATGCACCAAAAGTTGGTTTGCCATCCGCCATAAAACGTTATTAGAAGAAGAAGAAGAAGCCTGCACATTTGCGCAAACATTTTGGTCGAAACGGCGAGCGCGCGGAACGAAACAGCAGGCAGGATGAGCAAACCGAAAGCCAATCACACAGAGTACATTTTTCATTTAAAAACACAAGCTGCAGTGGGATGGGGAAAAACCCGCCATAAAGTCTCGAGAGATGTTTTTGTTGAACTTTAATTTTACATGGCTTCCTAAACATGCGGCTCTTTTGTGTGAGATGCGAGTGCAACGGTGACAGATGTCCCTCTAGAAAATGCGTGAAATATGCGTTATATGTGTGAATATGTGAACGGCTTGGTTTCAGTTTTGACGTAAAATCTTCTCCGCATTGATGTTCTCTTTTCCCGCAATATTTGTAATATGTGTTCTGTGTGAACTGCTTGGTTTCGGTTTTGATGTAAACAAGATCTTCTCCGCATTGTTCTCTTTTTCCGCAATATTTTTAATGAACAACACAGCAGCGCCGCATCTAGTGGCTTCAACTGGATAGGCTAACAAAAACATTAAAATGCAATGACACTTACATCGTCATCGCATCTCGTGCGTGCGCCACTGATACGGCTGCCTCCTTAACACACACCTAAAATTCGAATGCAACGTTTTCTGTTAAATACATTAAAGAAATAGGATTAATCAGGAGAATTTAGGAATATATATATATATATATTTTTTAATATATATAAATATGTATATATCAGTTGCTTATTAGTGCTTCACACTCAACAGTCCAGTTGGTGGCGGTAAATGCACCAAAAGTTGGTTTGCCATCCGCCATAAAACGTTATTAGAAGAGCTAACTGAGACTTGTTATAGCACTTGCATATCATTGCTCTTTTGTTGATTTTGATTGCTTGCATTGTCCTCATTTGTAAGTCGCTTTGGATAAAAGCGTCTGCTAAATGACTAAATGTAAATGTAATATAGTGTGTGTGTGTGTTTTATTAAATGTATATTTATTAATGTATTAGTGAGGTTTTATTGTGTTCACTAAGCTATCACACAATAATTGACATTTTATTTGGAACATATAACTTACAAAATGGTTCTAGTTTAGGATAGTTTTATCTAGGACAGTTATGGGCAGTTTTTAGCCTTCCTGGTGCTCAAACAGAAGACCATGGCATAATCAGCAAGGTCACTGTTTCAATTCCCAGGGATAGCAATTACTAATAAAATGTGTTCCTTGAATGCAATGTAAATCACTTTTTAGACAAAAGTCTGTAAATGTTGCTAAGTGTTTAAAACCATACAAATAGTGGTCGACCGACATGGGATTTTTAATGGCAGATGCCGATATTGAGAAATCAGTCTGGCCGATATGAGGCCGATATAATAAATGTAATTACAGTAAATGAGAGACATGCAGAAAATTGGTGAAACTAAATGAACATTTATTTTGCATAAATAATTATTAAAACCTAAATTAAAAATATGTAAACAATTGAGGTAACAATTACTGCAACCTTTCCTTTTCTTTTGCTGAAACATCTACAAAAAAATAAATAAAATGATGTATTTTATGTACAATAGGCCTACATATATAGTTTACCGAGCAACAGGTTGTTTTAATTATAGAATGGGATAGTTGGTTAATAATAAAGATTTATGTCTTTGATCTGTTTCGTTTTGCTTGTCTGTTTCATTGTAAAAAAATAATACAAGCCTGAAGGCGTATAATTACATGCTTGGTTATCAGCATATAGCAGCATTAAATAAGACCAGAACATATGAAAAGGTACACTTCATATATTCATATATATATATATATATACACTACTATATTACGCCAATCATGGGCAATCAAATACAGCGGATATTCCTGAATAAACATATAAAGGAATTCAAACTTATTATTATTAGCCTACTTAGAGTTCTCGTGTCGATCCAGCTTTCATTCTGGAGTGCACCGGCTTTTGAGTCCACCGAAAAACAGCATCTTGTTTAGAAGTACCCGAGAACAACGCGCATATCTGAAGAAGAGCCAGTCACGGAATTTTTGATTGTTTGTGAGGTAAACATGATTTCATTTTTGCTTGAATTCGTTTATATCACATCTGTGTCTCCCACCGGAGCTGCCGCTGGACTGCGGATCTGATGCATCACGGTACGTTGGAATAAGACATTGCTGCACACCAGAGTGTTATTGTATGAAGCACAATGTAGCTTCACGTTTGAAAGTGAATGATGATTGATCATTTTAATGTCTGTCAGGTGCTGGCTTCACATCTGAGTGGCTTGTCTTAAAGAGGAAGCATAAATGCACGATATGGTTTCAAAATCCGTTTTGAAAAACATCAGCCACATGGAAAGACTTATCGGTCGATGCCGATATTTAAAAAAAATCCAAATATCGGCCGATATATTGGCCGCGCGATATATCGGTCGATGACTACATACAAAACCACACTCATAGAGAATAGGCCCAGTCTCTCCTGTATGTATATATAATGCTTGAACCTCAAACGGTTAACTGTAACCATTCCATAGCATAGGAGAATCGGTTGCTTATTGTTTTTTTGGCTGTCTGTTAATTCACTTGCATGTTGGATATTGTCCCAGTGTGTTTTATTTGGCTCCAAGAGTCATTTTCTAGTACTCCCCACCAGCTGAGAGTGACAAATGTTTAACAGAGTGTCAGTTTGTTGTGACATTTTTGACATAACTCACGCTTGGCTAGATACATAGAATTACTCTTATTTATTCAGGAATCATTTGAGATTGTGATGTGATTTCCGTCGGTCAAGTTATAGAAAAACTGTGTGGATCCATATTGCGTTTCAGAGTGGAAAGCATTTGTCTAAAGCTGATTATGTCAGTTTGTTAATTGTACTTCCATGAATGTGTCGATTTACTATCAGGATTTTTATACCTTGATACTTCTTACATTATGTAAGAAGCAAACGACATACACATAATCCAACGTAAGTGGCTTTGAAATTCCTCTGTGGCTGTGTTAACTGTTTTTAACATGCAGACTGCACATGCTGAATGAGCAAGTCTTCAGTCAGTAAAGTATCAGGTTACTGTGGAAAGTAATTGAAAGTACCACCCTCTTGTGCTGTTTTCAACACTCCTTTATTCACTGGACTGCAGTGAAGTCTGAAGGGTGCATTGAAACTGACACTGAACTCTGGATAATAGTGTTATCATTTCTTCAAAGACCAGGCCACATTGGTGATCAGGTTTTTGTCACATGCATGCAAAGCGGAGAGATTCTAGACTTAAGTAAAATCCTCTGATAATAATGTTACAGCATGTTCTGCGAGGTGGAACTAAGGTTATATTTTTATAATTTTATGGTCTTGGTTGCTTTTGACAATTAGTTTGTATGATAAAAGTACAATCCTTGTGCTATAAACACATAAATTCATCACTGTCAAAATGAAAGGTATCCTGGTTTTCCCTGCATGCTGCTCCTTCTCAAAGGGATAGTTCACCCAGAAATAAAACTCACCCATATGTTAGTCTGACCCCATATTAATCACTATGATTAGCACACTTTATTCCAAGTATGCTGAAGTCAAATGATAGCTTTGTGTGAGAAACAGACTCAAAGCCATTATTCAATCTTCCCTTCATAATTTGTGCTTATGTTAAAAAAAAAAAAAATTGTGCCTTCCATTATTAGTGTATCACATCACAGAAGTTAAAGTCACTGGTTTTCATGTATCATATGACCAGTTGTGATGCCTCAAGTTACACTCGAAGTCTGTTAGTGAACAATACTTAAAATGACCGCTATTTTTATATTTTAATGGTGCTTTTTATCCTTTTTGTAGCTTGGCAGTATAAATCACCAGTCTGTTTTGTTGTATGAAAAAATGGATCATAGACACGCTGTGCTTTTGTGTTTTATGGTACGTTGCATTGGAGGTTTATATTTTATCAGTTAATGCATTCCCTGACAATCAAACCCATGACTTTTGTGTAGCTAGTGCCATCTTTGAGCTACAGGAATGCATTATCTCGATACATATGCATTATTATAGATGGATAAAATGTCATGTAGCCTAAATAATTGATGATAAAATTATAAAAAATGATAATAAAAAGTATAATGTTGTCTAAATGTATACTTATTTAATGCATAAGCCAACAGATCTTATAATTAGATTGGATCAGTGATATTTTAGTATTATTTATGGACTGTATTGTATTTATTAATATTTTAAATTTTTTGGTTACATTTTCAGTTTCAGTTTTTTTAAGTTAGTAACTTTGTCAAGGGCTTTTGGTGTTTTTATATTTCTATTTAACTTTAACTTGGCTTAATGTTTTATTTTTTAGTCATTTTAGTACTTCAACTTCAACTTTCAGTTAGTATTTCAGTTAGTTGTTTCATTTCTTTCATTATTCTTTAATTTTAGTTTCTAATTTTTTTTATTTTTTAAGTTTAAGTTTTAATCATAGTTTCATTTCAGTTTTAGTTTACAACAACACTGCATTAGATAAAACAGAATTTTATTTTCCATTTGAAGCTCATGTGAAAGAAGTTATTTTAAAGCCTCTCTTCAGTCTTCAGTCTTGGTTGTTTGAATCCACACAAAAGTCATAGGAACCGTTCAAAGAGCACATGTAACTCCTCCTACACCTCATCACACTGTGATTTTTGTTACTGCGCTAATGGTCACATTAGATTGGCTTAAACTGTTAGTGTAAGATGTAATGTAGGACAGTGGCGTCAGTCATTGGTAATCTGTAGAGTGGTCTCACTGTGCTGGACAGCAAGGCCTTTGTCTTTGAGAGGGCAGGCAAAAAAAGAAGTGGGTCGTTGTCCTGTGCAGTTTTATGTCCTGGTGTTGCGTAGGGTGGGCATGAGGGGGCAGGGGATGGTGGATGCCAGCAGGGCAATCCTGTCAGACTGGCTCAGCCTGCCTGTTGATCATAGAGATGGGCACCATAGTAGATCTACAGTGGCCTAAAAACTATTTAGATGCTCAAATTATACTAAAACCACATGCTTGATGCTAGACCTTTTCTCAACCTTTTCTGAATTGCCTTTACAATAATCACCTGGTCCATGGAATCCCATTTCCACCAAATAAGAAAAAAGGATGCTTTGTTAAATCATAATTATGTCATAAAAACTCATTGCCGTGGCATGACATTTAAAGTCAAAATTATTAGAAAGTCATAATTATGACTACAAATATGGACATAATTTCTGACATTAAAAGTTATGACTGACTTTTTTCATTGGAATTTTTTTTGTCAAAATTAAGAGATGACAAAAGTGTATTTTTATGTCATAAATGTGACTTTTTATCACCTAATTTTAAGTTTTTGTCATAATTATATCTCATAATTATGAATTTGTATTTTTAGTATTTTTACATATTATTAACACTTAAATGTCCTTTCATGAAACAATAAATCATGAAATTATGAGATAAGAGATAATGAGATGACAAAATGTAGACTTTTTATGTCATAATTATGACATCTCATCATTTTGAGTTTTTGTCATAATTTCTACTTTTTATCATAATCATGACTTAGTATTTCACAGATTTAACATTGCAGATTGAGACTGATTTAACTGAGCAAACATGAACTGTAGACTCACTGGAAAGGATAAATATTTGTGAATATAAATGTCTAGTATGTTTCCCTTTGACTTGATAACTAGGTGGCAAAAGGACTTTCTGGTGTCCTTACAAATGGTTGTTTCCTGTATCACAATAAAGAACTTTATCTTACAGAATTTCAATCAATGCTCTATTTTAGTCAAGGTCATCCCTCAAGTTACGGTGATGGGAAAAATGCAAAGTATCCTGTTCTCAAAGTCAAACCCGCATTCGTGAGTTTGTACCTAAATAGACCTGTGCAGAATGTGAAACCAGTGACATGGAGTAAACCAGCAAATGTCTCACAAACATTGTTTTTTCCTTTTGTTAACAGTGATCTAATGAAGTGGTGATTTTTCTGTAGATGTTTTGAATTTGTTTCACTCTTGTTTGCAGCTTTCGGGCTCACTGGTGTTGGCTGTGGGATTATGGTTGAGGTTTGACCCAGACATGACCAGCCTCTTAGCCGAAAATGATGCCCCTGAGCACTTCTTCATTGGTGAGTTGGAAAGGAACGTTAAAGCCCACATCAAATGTTTACATAATAGTCTTTGTAGGTTTCATAAACCTGCATAAACCTAAGCTATAATATAGTGTCAGGAAAGCAGACTTACAGGGGTTATTAGGTGAGGAAACAGGCCATGTGTACATCTATGAATGGGAGAGACTGTAAAAAGAGGCCACGTGACCAATGTATAAAATGACCAACCACAGTTTCCTTTCTTTTTCTGTGGCTAATATCATACATCATTTAGTCGTCCAGAGTGAAGATTTAGTCGCATATGCGAGTGATTTACTCGCAATGTAGAGGGTTATAATGGGATAAAAAGTCTGTGTTGCTATGATCATGTGGCATTTTTTAGTTCTACCATGGTACTTTATTATCAATAGCAAAGAACAGAAAACGTCATAAGGTAATCCATACCTTGCAGTTTCATTCATGCAAGCACAACACCAACACCCTATTAACAAAGCACAGGGCTCCAACGGCAATGTCAGGCTAAAATTTCCCATCTGCGTCATGGAGCCCTAATGGCCTCTGTAATGGCGTATCTGATATTGGTTTTAGCTGTGATGAATGAGCAGGGACACTGGTAGTTCTTGCTAATAGCTAAAGCTGATTTCTCATAGGAGAGGCTGTCTAACTGGTGTCGGTGAATTATAAAACCGTTATTTCCCCTTTAGCTCTAGATTAGTCCCCAGAGCAGGCAGTTGGTGGTTGTAAAGCTGCTCTCTCCATATACCTCATTGGTCTTGTAGAGGATTGATGCAGTAATTAATTTATTTAAAATGGTTAGGGCTCACTAGTTGTAGAACAGTGTTTAAGGACATCTATTTGCTCATTTAGAATCCGGCATCCTACTGTTTTTCTGCTCGTGGCAGCAATGAGATGATGTACATGGACCTCTGGTGACTAGACTGCGGTCTTGAGCTGCATTTAAATGCTCATAATGGACAAACAACTACTTTGCAAGTGCTAACCACAGTGATTATGAAACAAAGTGCAATACTGGGTCATTAAGTCTTGATATCATATGCTCGGATACCCAGAAACTGAGCAGTGAGGTTAATCAGCACTAGTATAACCTTAAGCAGAAATGTTTCAATAATGTCTCTGCGACAGACCAAATATGAAAAAAGGAGAAGTGAGAGAAGCTCTGTGGATCCATCTCTGATACACAAGATAACAAGCATTTCCTGGCAATATGCTTATACTTGGAACAAACAGTTTCTACCCAGAAACATCACTTGGCAAACAACTATGCGGTATGAAGCTAATGGAGCAGATACATAAAAACAAAAACAGGAAGCAAGATGAAGAATTCAACAAAAATACAATATTTTATGTGCTAATATTATATATGTTCTTTTATTTTTATATGAAACACAGCTCAGCTCAGACTTATTTAACTAAAGATATTTCAGATGCTGATTTTGGTATCATGTGAAAAGCAATATTTACCAGATGCAAATTACACTTATTTTAGCCGCAGAAGTGGCGGTAGTTTGTGATACTTCAATAAACGGATGATTGTGCTTTTTAAGTGAGCTAAAATCCTAACATTAAAGTAGGGGTGTGAGATCTGACGATTTTATATAGTGATCGATCTTGAAGACGTCTATGATCTACTTTTCAAGCGAATTGTAGAGATTGTGATCTTTTATGCCCTCATGTCGCCGGTCCTTAAAAGTTTAACATCCAAATCTGTCAAATCATGTAACATTACTGTCGTAAAAGGCAGTTTACTGTGGGACATGCTTTATTTTAAAAAGAGTTATTAAAAGCGCATTAACTGAAAGAGCCTGTTCCTCAGACACGTTCTGTGCGTGTGCTCCGAGGCGGAGCTGAACACGAACAAGCAAAGTATACTTGGGGTTTCAGGCGTGCACATAAACGGTCAAATATATAGAAAATATGCCAACATGGGGCTGCACGATTAATCGAATGTGATTGTCATGCGCATCTTGTCAGTAAAGGCGGTTCTGTGATTAGTAGTCTCCATCACGTGCTTTCAGGTGGAGCAGCATTTACGACACAGAGCCGTAGTTCACTGACAAGCTATGCAAAATCGTGTTCATAATCGCACGATTATGAAATCGAAGAAATCATTCTGCAATTATGAAAGCTGTTTGCGTAGCTTGTCAGTGAACTACGGCTCTGTGTAGTAAATGCTGCTCCATCTGAAAGCACGTGAAAATACCACATTTAATATGTTTTTACTCAACTCACTTCATAATGTCAGTCGAGTGTTTGAAATAAATCCTTCTGTGAGATGATGTGGCTTCTTACACAGAATAAGGCAC
>NW_015539892.1:331723-332327 GCF_001515605.1 Sinocyclocheilus anshuiensis | reverse complement strand
TCTAGTCGTGTCCATTTTTGGAAGGCCAAACAAAGTAGTTTCGCTTTCACAACGAAACACAGCGTCACATACGGCGGCCTAGAGTGAGCAGAGGCCGGGGGCTAGAGTGAGTGGAGGCCAGCTTGAGTGAGTGGCGGCCGGTGGGCTTGAGAACGGCTTCACTGAAAGATACGCTTGACAATCGCAGCTTCTGCCTAATCGCGATTTATCACCTTTGCGATTTAATTTCGATTAATCCTGCAGCCCTATGCCAACATGTCTGTTTACATAAAGACAGTCAGTTATGTCTTAAGTGAACAATTGGGAAAGAAATCGGATATATGTCAGTAGAAGTCGACCGATATGGGTTTTTCACTGGCCGAGGCCGATATTTAGAAATCAGGGCAGCCGATGGCCGATATATGATGTCGATTTTTTTGGCCGATATGTTTGGCCAATTTTCTTTTTTTTTCCCATTCATCTCATAAAAGTGAGTTTGAGCAAATGATTATTGCAGGGTACAAGACAGTAATGGTAGTAGTAGCCTAATTTAGAGTAATAATACATGGCTCAAAACTTAAGCACCTTCTCAAAACAGTTCTGAAGCATGCTTTTTGTTTATGTT
>NW_015539892.1:328142-329385 GCF_001515605.1 Sinocyclocheilus anshuiensis | reverse complement strand
TGTAGACATGTGGGGGTGTGTTAGAACGAGCCGTTTTAGGTAGGTGTGGTTGACTCTTAACTTTTATAAAGTCTTCTTTATGCACTAAGAGCTTGTAACACTACAAAGAGAAAGGAAAAATTTAAATTGCATCATATGACCCCCTTTAAGCACCTTCTCAAAACAGTTCTGAAGGATGCTTTTTGTTTATGTTTGCTGACAGACACCAGTGTTTCCCACAGACTGCAAATTAATTCTCTGCCAGCAGGAGGCGCTTTGGGAGCGGGAGATATAGCGGTTTCCCCGGTAACGGCTGTAATCAAATCAGCGCTGCCCTCACAAACGCTACTTTATCAGGCATTACAGTAAAGACGAAATGAAAATGACATCGAAGCTTTTCTGAAGACAGTCGGTTCTTTTCAAATATACATTCATATAAAAACACCCGCGCTGCATTTTAATTTTGAAACGTGAAGCTCTCAGTTTATTCAATAAACTGAATAAAATGAGTTTATTACAAAATAGATTTTCCAGCCTTTTGGAAAATCTATTTGTGGCGGTCAGTTTTGATATTGTGACGAGCCGCCACAAATAACTCAATGTATAGGAAACACTGGACACTGCTATAAGTCAAATGGTCAAGTGATAACAAAAATAAAAGATTTCACACATATTACACAGCCTGCTTAAAACTGCAAACTGCTTAAGAGTGCGCTGGCCACGAGCGAATATATAACATCGTGGAGGCTATTGTCGGGCCCACAGACACATTTCATGAGGAAAGTTAACGTGCACGTTATAATCAGCCCAGAAGTTTCTGAATTGAACTTGTTTCTACTTTCACATGCAAATGACTTGTTGCACTTATGAATATGATTACTTTGCGGCATCAATTCTAGTAGGGTAAAACATAATTCCGCTTTCGAAACGGTCTGTTTTGCCCTGCCATTAACTGAAGCTGTGTGTGAACAAGCCGTGGCTGCAGAGTGTGAGCTGCTCCGTCTCTCGCAGCCTCAGAGCAGTGTTGCCAAACCCCACCCTCAGAAAATCTCAAGAACCACCCTCAAAAGTCTCAATTTTTCACAAAAAGTCGCCAAATATGAAAACAAATTAAACACAGGTAAATTTGGTAAAGGTAAAGGAAAGTAAATATATATATATATACGTATATATATACTTTACAAATGATAACAGTATAAAAAATATAACAAAAGATTAAATATAACAAAAAATTCTGAAGTGAAATTAGGAAATGCTTGTGATC
>NW_015539892.1:326039-326216 GCF_001515605.1 Sinocyclocheilus anshuiensis | reverse complement strand
TGGCCGAATACCTCAAGCGTGTGACGGAAATGTTACGCCCCTTGCCATATTGTGATGCCTTGTCCCGGCCGGAGCGTCAAGACAAAAACATTAAAAAACCCATTATAAATGAGTAATTTGTTGCATCCAGTGGGGACATAATTACGGATTATAATGACTTATACTGTCTTTTTATGC
>NW_015539892.1:323406-325670 GCF_001515605.1 Sinocyclocheilus anshuiensis | reverse complement strand
TCTGTTACACCAAATACACAAAATAATGATCTTTAAAAAAGCATCATATGACCCCTTTAAGCACCTTCTCAAAACAGTTCTGAAGGATGCTTTTTGTTTATGTTTGCTGACAGACACCAGTGTTTCCCACAGACTGCAAATTAATTCTCTGCCAGCAGGAGGCGCTCTGGGAGCTGGAGATATAGGCTAGCAGTTTCCCCGGTAAAGGCTGTAGTCAAATAAGCGCTGCTCACAAACGCTATCAGGCATTACAGGAAAGAGGAAATAAAAATGACATCAAAGCTTTTCAGAAGACAGTCGGTTCTTTTCAAAGATACATTCCCGGAGGATGGCAGTCTATTCTTTGGCGACTTCAACATTCATCTGGACAAGCCTTATGCTACAGACTTCCATTCACTCCTTGCTTCATTTGATCTCAAACGACTTACCACTACAAGCACGCACAAATCAGGCAACCAACTTGACTTAATTTACACACACAATTGTATTGCAGACAACATTTCGGTAAAACCCCTACACATCTCTGACCATTATTTCATTACATTTCAACTACATTTTGTTACCTGTGCACCTCCAACCCCTATACCGGTTACTTTTAGACGAAACCTACGCTCCCTTTCCCCCTCCCATCTTTCCTCCGTAGTATCCTCCTCTCTTCCCTCACCTACTCATTTCTCATCGCTGGATGTGAATGCAGCAACTGACACTTTATGCTCTACTTTAACCTCTTGTCTTGACGATATTTGTCCTCTCTCCTCCAGGCCAGCACGGGCTGCCCCTTCTAACCCCTGGTTATCCGATGTTCTTCGCGAGCGTCAAACCAAACTCAGGGCAGCAGAGAGAAAATGGCACAAATCAGTATCATCAACACATCTCTCCTCACAGGCACTTTCCCCACTTTATTCAAGCAGGCTTGGGTAACCCCACTGCTCAAAAAACCTACATTAAACACTTTACTTACAGAGAGCTACAGACTCACTGGGGTTCCTCGGGGATCAGTTCTTGGACCCCTCCTCTTCTTCATATACACTACATCACTGGGCCCCATCATACAGGCACATGGCTTCTCCTACCATTGCTATGCTGATGCTATGCACACAGCTCTATCTCTCGTTTCAACCAGATGATCCAGCTACACTCTAAAAAATGCTGGGTTGTTTCAACCCAATGTTGGGTCAAATATGGACTAACCCAAAAGTTAATTTAAAAATGTAACCAAAATTAAACCAAAAGTTGGGTTCCTGGCTGGTGGAATGATCTTCCCACCCCTATCCGGAATGCTGAATCCCTGACAATTTTCAAGCGACAGCTTCTCATCTCTTTAAACGCTACTTGACTTCATCTTAAAAAAAAATAAAAATAATAATTTTCGTTCTCTTTATTTATTCCTTCCCTTTTCTAGCTTGTACTTATTTGAGCAATGCCTAAAACTTGGTATTTCAAGCACTTCGAAAATCTATTTGTGGCAGTCAGTTTTGATATTGTGACGAGCCGCCACAAATAACTCAATGTATAGGAAACACTGGACACTGCTATAAGTCAAATGGCCATAGTGATAACAAAAATAAAATATTTCACACACATTGCACTGCCTGCTGCTCATAACTGCTTAAGAGTGCGCTGGCCACGAGCGAATATATGACATCGTGGAGGCTATATGTTTTCCATCCATTTGGCGATTAGGAAGTCGAGAGTAGTGAGGGCTTGGTGTTTTTAGCTTGCTGAACTCACAGAGGACTTGTCAAATCTCCTTTGTCCTGTCCTCGAATACAAAAGTTTTTTCTCCCTTGGGGATTAATTATTGTGCGTTGTGATGACTGTCTTCCCTGAGCCTTAATAAAACCTCAGCAAAGCTTCAGTGCTGTGCTTTCTGGCAAGCCTTTTGGTCTTCTTGACTCCTTCGAGGATGGAAATGTCATACCTGAAATGTAAACCTATGTTTAAGGGTGGAAACATGTTTGAAGCGCTTTACATACTGTTGGCTGTTTAATTCATAGTCTGCTGTAAAACAACAGAGATGTTTAGCGCATTTAGCTTTACCAGGTGCTTAGATTTTGCTCTAGTTTATCTTTTTCCATTAAAGGGGTCATATGATGCGATTTAAATTTGTCCTTTCTCTTTGGAGTGTTACAAGCTCTTGGTGCATAAAGAAGATCTGTAAAGTTGCAAAGACTAAAGTCTCAAATCCAAAGAGATATTCTTTATAAAATTTAAGAGTCAACCACGCCTACCTAAAAACGGCTCGTTCTAACACGCCCCCACAT
>NW_015539892.1:314871-323245 GCF_001515605.1 Sinocyclocheilus anshuiensis | reverse complement strand
TTAAACCGCATAAACACATTTCATTACACCAAATACACAAAATAATGTTCTATTTAGCAGCATCATATGACCCCTTTAATTAGTTTAGCCCTAGCTTGTCTAAAGTGGCTCTGAGATGGTGGCGAGGGAAAACAGTTGCTGACGAGGGAGATTGCGCCATCCTAGCGATGGGCGTCTCGAGTGACTGTGGCACACAGACGTGTTTAACGCCTTGCGTCTGGGGTGCCTGAATTGTTGTTATGGTGAGTTAATTGGTAAGAAAAGGAGAATGACAACAAGATCATGAAGATCCCGTAATCATGAATGTCCAAAATCGATCTGAAATGTTATGTCTTCAACTACAGCTTTACATTTTCAGAAGAAAATGAAGAGTGGTGTCAACACAATGCTAAAGTGTTGTTCCAGGGCATGGCTAGGGTGTTTTTAGATGGTTGTTTATTGGTTTTCACACATTTGGTCTCTAAAGAAAAGCACCCAACAATGATATTCACAAGTAAAGTAACTTATATAATATTTTCTTTGTATAATTAAAGATTTTTTTTAAATAACAGTCTTTCATTCTCAAGTAAAAATGTGAAGCTTAACAATTGGACAGCCCCAAACAAAAAGTTATATAAATCTGTAACTATTATACAGCAACTTTGCATAAATATAATGGAATAATAATAATGATGATGATGATGATGACAGTGATGAGGATTATCATCATCATAATCATTATTACTATTAATACATTATATTTTAACTAAGTTGTTTTGCAGTCTAACAATAATAATCAAAAAATATTATTAGTAGTAGTATTTTTTAAGCAAATTTGTATAAATATACCAAATATTTACATAAATATATAAGTAGTATTTTTATCATTATAATTATACAAAGTTGTTTTGCAGTCTAATAATAATGTTATTATTATTATTAATAAAATATTCATAATTTATATAATTTTATTACTGTGCTAATCAAACCATCATTATCATCATCACTGTTTTTTTAAACAATTTTGCATAAATATAATGGTATGAATATATTATTGTTATTTATACAATTATTATATTTATTCTAAGTCTCATAATAATAATAATAATAATTATTATTATTATTATGCAATATGCATATTGTTTTATTACTGATCATTTAGTCAAAAAGCATCTGTTCTGGGACCATTAAGATCATAAAACAACTTTGCATAAATATAATGGCTTAAATAACAATAATATGGTTGACTGTTTTCTTTTTTTTTTCTTTTTTTTCTTTGTCCAGGTCTTAGATTTTGTTCCTGGGATGTTATACAGTATAGCTGCATAATTCATCATTTCTTAGAGCATCAAGTCGATGTTAACAGTGAATGGT
This sequence comes from Sinocyclocheilus anshuiensis, assembly GCF_001515605.1. Lineage (NCBI taxonomy): Eukaryota > Metazoa > Chordata > Actinopteri > Cypriniformes > Cyprinidae > Sinocyclocheilus > Sinocyclocheilus anshuiensis. The sequence continues at coordinate 321,892 of NW_015539892.1, read as the reverse complement.
GTAATTTCATTTAATAATTTATTTATACAATTAATTAATTTATTTATTTTTACACAAATCAGTTACGTGAAAACTGGCCTGGTCAGATCCGTTCATGATTTTACTGAACTGAATCCATAAAATCTGAACTTTTCTTCACTGCATGATTGAGATGACCAATGACATTTTTGCTTAACTGGTTTGGGGGAAAGAATCTCGCCAGTAAATACGATTATGGTCTCAGGGCACTGGGTGAGCTTGTGGTGTCTGTGTGTGTTGTGCACACAAAGACTGTTTGTTTCTGTTGAGCCGAGGCCTTTGACACTCTTCTTGTTGGAGATACGTGAGGAGACGCATTTCACACTGTCTCAGACTTTCCTGCATAGAAGATGCAAAACACAAGAATTGCAGTGAGCTTTTGTGCCTTGTGTTTTTGTGTGAGACTGTAGTTTGCATCGTGTGGGAAAGTACTGTAACACGTAAGGGTGATTTTAATTTTTGACCATCTGTCAGGAAATGCCCACAGAAACTTTATAAAATTAGAATCAGCTGCTTTCATTCTCAATCATCTAAAAGTACACCTGGGTTCACATTCGTAAACCACCATGAAGTGAGAATGCTGAGATAGACTGGTTTTACATCAGTGATCCTAGAACACTATAGTAACTGAGAGAGCTAGATTACACGTTGAAGTTTAATAGTAAAGGTTTGTTCATGTTTCTTTTACCTAATAGTTCTCTATATCAACTGTTTTTATCCTTTAAGGTAATGAGAAAGCTGCTTAATTTCATTTTTTATTCACAGAAACTAGAAATGTCAATATATTAAAATCATTAGATACCATAATTATTTAAAATTAAAATAATTGCATAAAGTACTCTTTATGACCAATGAATGTAGGATTGTTATCATTAAAATATTGTAAAAACATTTTTGTTAATTGAAATAAGTCTGAAATAAAATAAATATCAATTTTGGGTGAAAAACAAAAAAAGTAGCCTTGGTGTTGAAGTGTAATGATGGTGTTGAACTGCAAATAAATAAAATGTAAAACTGGTCTAAAAATAAAACTGAAATAAAAATACATTAAACCTAAATAGTAATATTTAAAAACCCAGAAAAAAATGACAAAAGTGCATAACAAAAACTTACTAAAAATTAAATCAAATTGAAATCTGAAAATAAATGTAAATTCAAAATAGAATAATAGAATTAATAGAAAACTATTATAGTATATAAATAATACTATATATATATATATATATATATATATATATTAAATAACAGTTTATAATTATTTATTGTAATTATTTTTCTACTCACAAATAGAATTTTCCCAGCAGTTTTTATTTATTTATTTATTCATTTAAATAGGGACATTATAAAGAACACGAATCCAGCCGAAAAGCTGAAAAATATGCGAATAATAGCAAATGCCAATCTGCATCTCAGAGCTTAACATAACTAGAAAATATTATTTTCCATATCCATATGAGTACTTTTACAGTTAAAAATGAACAGATGATTTCATTACACAGATCTATTCATGTTCTGCCATCATCTGGTCATGCAGTGAACTGCATGCTGGGGTGTTTGTGGATTGAAGTTTAACATGAAATGGCCTAACTCTAAACATTACACTGTACTCTTGGCTTCCCCTCAGCGGTGTACATCCTGATCGGAGCAGGAGGTGTCATGATGCTGGTGGGGTTCTTCGGCTGCTTTGGGGCCGTGAGGGAGTCACAGTGTCTTCTGGGATCGGTGGGTAAGAACTACGCAACAGTAAATGAACAATCCACCATCCCCATCTACTGCCCATATGGACACTAAATGTTGCGATCGCTTTAAAGCACCACATTTGCGATTTTCAAACTGAAGAATAAAACTGACCTAAGCTCTTTTTTGTCCACACTGAAGCATTTAAAATAAACATGAAATCAAAATGGACTAGGGATGTTTCAGCCGAGGTGGCTGAAGATAAATATTAAATAAAAATATGTGACTATTCAAGTCGGTTGAGGTGTTAAATGAATCGTGATACATTTGGGGGTGGGGGTTTATATGAATGTATCTCTCAGGAGAACTGACTGTCTTCAGAAAAGATGTTTAGATGGTGTTTTCATTTCATCTCTTCTCTGTGAATACCCAAGACGTGTCACTCATATAGTTTTGAATGGGGAAAAATGCAACGCTTAATATGGCCGCTCAATCGCAGGAAGCCCCGCCTTCTGAGCAAAAGAGCCAATCGCTAATCGGTAAAGTCAGCGCGTCACTGCAGCTGCCGTTAGAAGTCCCGGTTGCTATAGAAACAGTCAGCGCTCTGAGATGTGCGCTCAGGACTGAGCATGCGCACTGGCTGATCTAGCCTGAAAAATAAGTTTTTTAATAACGCTATTTGAGCAAAAGAAACAACATTTATGACACAATTGTTATCAGATTTCATTGGTGATTTCAAATTTGAAATTTAATCATAAGCTTAGTGTGAACAGTTTGGGAGAATTTGATGATTCCCCATACAAAGTGATAGGAGCTGCACTTGCATGCCCGAGAGGCGTTTCGAAGATGGCCGCCAAGTGACATGACTTGCCTTAAAGGGACTTTGGTATAATGCATATTAAAGTAGTGTTCCTTATCACAGCACTGCTTTGTTTACAGTGGTAACCAAGGAAACGCTGGGTCACTGCTGTTCCATAAGCGTCACCTGCTGTCAGAGAGTGATTTTTCATATCAACCAGCATTCAGTAATGCTGTTTTTGTTTCGTTCAGATTTTATTATGTAGTATAGTTTCACAAAACTAAAGTCAGACCATTCTGTTTTTGCTTTAAATTTTGAAATTATTCAATCTAATGTAAATCAAAAACTGCTCATGCTGCATGTATGCAGCATCTTTGTTTGGATCGTGATTAAAATGCAGTGGATGCTTCTAGTTTTTAATGGAAAGAGCATAGACAAAGCCTTAGTTTGTTTGTATGAAGAGATTTATTTTATTTGTATTTATTTATTTGATATACAGTGGGTACGAAAAGTATTCAGACCCCCTTCAATTTTTCACTCTTTGTTATATTGCAGCCATTTGCTAAAATCATTTAAGTTAATTTTTTTTCCTCATTAATGTACACACAGCACCCCGTATTGACAGAAAAACACAGAATCGTTGACATTTTTGCAATGGCTGCAATATAACAAAGAGTGAAAAATTGAAGGGGGTCTGAATACTTTCCGTACCCACTGTATATATTATGAGTACCGTTTCATGTTGACTTTACATTTTATATAGTGACTTCAAATTCTACAGTGATGTAATTTGGACGTGATATATCCTCTTGATATCCTGTGATATGATTCTGTTGAATTTCAATGAGTACTGACAAACTAAAGTGAAGTCTCTTTTGTACTGTCTAGTTCTTCGCTTGCCTTCTTGTAATTTTTGGCGCAGAGGTCGCTGCTGGAGTCTTTGGCTTTCTGAATAAGGATAAGGTATGTCACGCACCGTATCAGTTTGAGCGTAAATATGAAAGTAACTGTCATCTAATGATGTGATATGATCAGATACTCTCACATGTGTTTCTAGATCATTCAGGATGTCCAAAAGTATTACCAGTCTGCTATGGAAAATGGCAACGTGACCGCTATTACTTCCATGTATCACGAAATGGTAAGTAGAGCTTTTGTTTTACAGACACACTGTTAGTAAATGATCTGTGGCTATAGTGGCAGTATCACCATCATCTTCTGACATTTCTATTCTTCTTTCACAGTTTGAATGTTGCGGCACTGAGTCCTCTCACCCTCCTGATCTGTGCACTGATGACAGTCCTGACACGGTATGTTCAAATATGTTGCATGACTTCAACATCACCATTCAGTTTGCACGAATGTGTTTCTAAACACAATGAGGCTGTGAAAGCGGCTAGTGAATAGATGTGTTTACATGTTCGACATGATGACGATTAATATCCTGACAACCTCTGTAGTCCCATTTAGCCACTTGTTAGGAACCGTCGTTTTCAAGAAAAGTAAAAAGCTTTTAAGTAATCACAAGGGTTTATAAAAAAAAAAAAAAACTTGAGCAGATGACCTCATTTTAGGCATTTTACCCCAAAAACTCAGGACAAAGAACCGGAAGTGATGAAGTGCAAACTTGTTTCTGGGGTTTGGCCTACAAATATGTCATTCCTGCAGCACTTTATTCAGCTAAGAAGCCTCGCCCACAGATAAATCTTATTGGTCCAAAATTCCACCTATATGTTTTATGAAACATCAGTCGTGTTCTGATTGGCCGAGATTGTCACTCTGCATTTTTGCATTTAATGTAGACAGACAAACTGTCGCACCTGGTAAGGTTGGTCAGTAATTCACATTGCATTTTATTTACTTAGCACAGCCAATTCTTACTCACATATGTGACCCTGGACCACAAAACCGGTCATAAGGGTCAATTTCTCGAAATTGGGATTTATTTATCATCTGAAAGCTGAATAAATAATCTTTCTATTGATGTATGGTTTGTTAGGATAGGACAATATTTGGCCGAGATACAACTATTTGAAAATCTGGAATCTGAGGGTGCAAAAAAATCTAAATATTGAGAAAATCGCCTTTAAAGTGGTCCAAATGAAGTTCTTAGCAATGCATATTACTAATCAAAAATTAAGTTTTGCTATATTTACAGTAGGAAATTTACAAAATATCTTCATGGAACATGATCTTTACTTAATATCCTAATGATAATATCCTAATTTGGCATAAAATAAAAATCAATAATTTTTACCCATACAATGTTTTTTTGGATATTGCTACAAATATACCCCAGCGACTTGTGCTCAGTCCAGGGTCACATATGATACCCTGTAGCTTTTCATTTTTTTTTTTTTGTGACCTATTATTTTACTTTATTATGCGTCACTTAAACTTCAGAGCTTGTTGGCATAGTGCTCTTAGACTCAAAAGAAGGACACGTTTCATACTCAAATGATGAGCAATTTTGACACAGACCCTTAGATGGCAGCCATGCTGTTCTGTACGGTGTATGAGGGAGGGAGGGACACAGACCAGTGGAGTGAGGAGGTAAGAGGGACTAAAAAAGAGAAATGAAGCAGACAGTGACAAGATGTCCCATGAGCCACTTGATCCGATAAGCCTACAGGGGCACAAAGGCAGACGTTTTTTTTATTTATAGCAGGCGGGAAGGCACATTGATCGGCTGAGAAACATCATGTCACATTGTGCTTCAGTTGTCAATTCATACTGTCAGTTGATCCCAATCAGTAAAGCACATTAGAGAAAAAGAGACCGCAAAAGCATGTTAACATAGTGTTTACAGTGGCTAAAGTCCATAGAAATGAACTATTAAAACATGTTTTGTGCACCACAACTATTCAGCTGCAGCCCCATATGTGTGTATATATAATATAAAATAGAGTAATATTGTGAAATATTTTTACTATTTAAAATTCGTGCTTTCTATTTTCTTATGATGGCAAAGCTGAATTTTCAGCATCATTACTCCAGTCTTCAGTGTCATATGATCCTTCAGAAATCATTCTAATATGCTGATTTGCTGCTTAAGAAATGTTGAAAACGGTTGTGCTGCTTAATATTTTTATGTGAACCGTAAAAAAATTTTTTTCAGGATTATATGAGTGGAAAGTTTAAAAGAAGAGCATTTATTTGAAACAAATCTTTTGTAACAATGTAAAAGTCTCACTGACTGCTTGCAAAAAAGAACTTAAAAACAATGTTAGTTTGTAATCAAATAGCTCATTATGTTCTTTTTTTATTTTAGCATTCATAAAATACAGTAAATATTCAGTGCCCGTATCTGCATAATTTGGTAGTGCATTATAATGATTTGTACATAGTTCAATTAATTTATAACCAATTCATTAAGTAATAACAATTGTTGGTTATACAATGTGCATATCTCTGCTATTTTATCATTCTGATAGTGGCTCATCCAATCATATTTCAGAGCTAGAGCTATTCATTTTATAACAGTTAATCAGTAGAAGTGAACAGATGGGGTTGTTTTAACATTAACACTAACACACTACATCAGTTTGCCTCACTCAGCTAATGTTCTTTTGAAATATTTTCAAGTATTGTGACAAAGCAATAGAAGACTTCTATAAAGAAACACTCTTCATAATCGGATACGTTGGCATCGGCATTGCTGGAATTATGGTAACAAAATTCTAACAAACTTCTTTTTGTGAAATGTGCTTAAAGTCTAGTCAAATTTATTTGTATAGTAATTTTCACAGTACATTGTTTCAGAGCAGCTTTAGACAATTATGATGTTAAAGGTTATAATATCTTTGTGTGTGTGTGTGTGTGTGTAATAGTAATTTTTATTAGAGCTGGGTGGTAATATAGTTACATTTTGCAATGAATTAAAAAAATCAGGCAGTTAAGTAGGGGTGCTCCGATCAGGATTTTTGAGGCCGATCGCCGATCACAGAAAGCAGTATCTGCCAATACCGATACCGATCTTTTTAAAGCCTTCTTTTTATAATTTATAACTATTTATAGTGATACTCCAATCAGGATTTTTAGATATTTATTCAGGGCCTGAATTTCATTTTTGAAAATGGGGGGAATTCCCCTCTTAGGTGTCTCTTGTGAGAGGAGAAGCAGCTTTCACACAGGAGTCCGCTACTGATCTACAGCTGTTTACCACAAACACAACATTTATCCATTATTTTGATTTCAAATCCAAACATTGTCACTGAAAATGTTTTTTCAGAATTGCAATTCTTTTTTTTTTTTACAGTACAGTAATACAGTCTTTCACAGACATGTTTAAACCCAATAAATATAAGCAACGCATTATTAAATGCTTTTTACTTTTGCATTTACTTGTAGATTTTTATATTAAGTTGCTCAAGCAAGTGGCAAAACATTTAAACTACTTTTCTTACGTTATCACAAACTTACCATTGACAGAAATAGTCAGCTCTACTGCCTTTCCTTAAGAACTTTGTTTCCCCACCTCCACGAGTGCCGTCTATTATTGCCTTGTTTATCTAAAAGTGCTCTTTC
>NW_015539892.1:308730-313015 GCF_001515605.1 Sinocyclocheilus anshuiensis | reverse complement strand
CATTCGCACTGCAAACGGAGTAATGTGAACCTGGCATTATGTGTGTGCGCTGCGAGTGTGCATGAGCGCACGGTCTTCGGGAGAGCGCACGAGCGCTGAATGGTTAAACACTGGCAAGAATTAAAAAGAAATGCAATCTTTAGTGTTTAGTGACGATGTGACACTGCCTCGACTGTGCAAGTGACAATTCCTGTGTCAACTGTGCAACTCGCTTGCAGCTTATAGATGAAGAAATATGAAGGCGAGTACCTCACCTTCAGCATTATAATTATTTCACCCGTGCCGGACAGAGACTGAGATGGTGCCGCTGCATGTTGTGCCAAACCTCTCACAGCAGCGTCATCAGCTTGAGATCGGTTTTTTGACATGGGCCTTTTTAGAGACCGCCGATCAATCATCCCAACGTGATTATCGGCCGATTGTGATCGGTAGCCGATCAATCGGAGCATCCCTACAGTTAAGATTTGCTTTATAGTATAGAAAAGTATATATAAAAAGTGTTGTGACTTGGTTTGATATTATGTAATGCAGTGACAATTGGCTTAAAGGAACACTCCACTATTTTTGAAAATAGGCAAATTTTCCAATCTGATTAGACCGTTAGCATCTCGCTCAAAAATGAACCAAAGAGTTTCTATATTTTTCCTATTTAAAACTTGACTCTTCTGTAGTTACATCGTGTACTAAGACCGAGGGAAAATGAAAAGTTGCAATTTTATAGGCCGATATGGCTAGGAACTATAACTCAACTGTTTAACTCTAGGGGAGTTGGAAAATGAGCCTATTTTCAAAAATAGTTGTGTTCCTTTAAGTGTTCAAATACTTTTTGGGAACGCTGTAGCCTATATTTATCATGTATAACATTTGAACATTTCCTCACTGTTTTGACAGATAATTGGCATGATCTTCAGCATGGTTCTATGCTGCGCCATTCGGAACAGCAGAGAAATTATTTAGGTTCCTCAAGCTTCCCCTCTCACCCAGTTGGGCTGTTTCAAAGCCCACTGTCTTTGACCTCATCAGACCATCACATTCAGGCTCGGGAAGCGGGTGGAGGAGCTCCCGTGAGACAGTGTGGGTCTTGTGGTACTGTTTTGTGATCAGCGTTCTATCTCTGATGGTTTCTGTCTTTTCTGCTCCTTGCATTGACGATGACCTCCACTGCATGGACTGCTACTGTAACTGCATTAACCTTTACATTTATTTTGTCTTCAATGATTTATTACCGAATCATCACAAGGAGAATCTTCAGTGTACATCTCGCTTTTTTCAAACTTGGTCTCACTTAATAGATAGTTCTTGAGTTACCAGTTAAGAATGAATGAAACGGACATTTACTTGCTGGTGTAAATAAGCTCTCTGATGCATCACTGATCAACTACTTTTCATGTTATTTATTGTGTGAACTAGACCAGTGGCCTCATTTATAAAGCATGCGTACGCTCAGATTTGATCTTAGAATGTGCGTACGCTTAAATCCACGCCAACGCTCATATTTGTAAAAACTGTCTTTGACGTGGAAAAGTGCTTTAGCGTCACGTCAGGGTCTGAGCAGACGTATGCACTTTTTCTTGTCGGAGCACTGCAGGTTTTTAGAAATGTAAGCAGTTCTTGCAGCTCGCCGTTCTAAAGTAAAGAATTTGGACGAGGACTGGTGATCTTTTACATGTTAATGACATTAATTAGGAGTCGTTTACAAGCAGAGAGCTGAAACCATTCATTTGCCCGCAAGTTCAAGATCATTAGCGATTCATTTTATGAATCACACGTATGCATATTTGAGAGATGATCGTAAGATCAATTTTAAGATGTTTCTGCGCAACATTTTATAAATGAGGCCCCAGGTTTTCTGTGCTAATAGATAATGGGTCATGTTTATTTTGCTGTTAATGTTTGGTTATTGTAATTTTGCCACATCATAAAGAAACTGAATGAAGCTGAGAAATGGATTGAGTCAACAAATTCAACATGAACTCAAAATCAAAACCTATTTACTTATATCGTTCCTAGTTTTATTGTGAAAGGTTCATTATTGCACGATTTTCTAAACGGAGCTTCATAAATTTATCAAGTCAACTTTTTTTTTTTTACTTTATTTGAGAGATGATCGTAAGATCAATTTTAAGATGTTTCTGCGCAACATTTTATAAATGAGGCCCCAGGTTTTCTGTGCTAATAGATAATGGGTCATGTTTATTTTGCTGTTAATGTTTGGTTATTGTAATTTTGCCACATCATAAAGAAACTGAATGAAGCTGAGAAATGGATTGAGTCAACAAATTCAACACGAACTCAAAATCAAAACCTATTTACTTATATCGTTCCTAGTTTTGTGAAAGGTTCATTATTGCATGATTTTCTAAACGGAGCTTCATAAATTTATCAAAAGTCAACTTTTTTTTTTAACTTTTTGCCCTCACAGCTATTGAATGGGCTATTGGTTAATGTTAACCAGAAAACAAATACTCTCGCAGTCCACCTTTTGAAAATCTTGCCAATAGTAATTTTATGTTGGTTAATGGTAATGTAATAATGATTATAGCAATAATAGAGATGAAAAGCTGTTACTGCTGAGAGGAAACTCAACTTTCATCCTCCGTGTTCCAGACAATAAACACCTCAAAATTGTTTGATTCATGTTGACTTTTTCAAGTGTCACTGGTTTAATCTTTTTTTTTTTTTTAACAGATTTTTTTTAGTAACTGGTTAATACATATTACTTTCCTTACTTGGCTGATTTTAAATCTGTGAAGGGCAAACAACAGTTTTTAGGGAGATCAACAAACGTAATTTTCAATACTGCTGTACAATTGCAAAAACCCAGCCCAACCAAAAACATGGCTAAAGTAAATCAACCATTTCCATTTCTTTTTTTTTCTCTTTCTCTTCTGCAGGTCTGTTCAGTAATGTGACCCACTAGTTTTATTGATCTGTGTGCCTTTATAACTGACAAAGCCCCATTATAAACATGTTTGCAATTACATTAATATGCACATTTTTGTAGTGGCTCTTAACATCAAGTAGGTTTTTTTTTTACTCTTTCATAGCATTGTGTTGCATATAAATGGCTTTGAAATAAAATATGGTCACAGGTCATGAAAGCCTGAGCAACATTAAAACAGCTCACACAAGTATACTTTTTTTTTTATTATTTTTTTGTAATGTTGAATTATATCATTACATTAAACCATGTTGCATTGAGGTGTCATTGTAGGAAGATGTTAATACTGTCATCAAACATCACAGCACTTATACAGCCTTTTGCTCAAGGCTAGGTTCCTCAAACTTTGTGAAGAGTTTGTCTTAATTTAAGGCAAACACATGACCTAAAAAATAATGACCTATGCTTTGTGATTAGAAATCCCTGGAAGCTACAGTTGTAACATGCTGGACCACATAACGGAAAAATAAAAATAAATGCACATCTTCAAAGTGACAAAATATTGCATAAATACAATATGCATCATGTTAGGCTGTTTTAGGTAGTCATTGCATACTGCATTTTAGACAGCACCTTGTGTACCGTCCCCAAAATCAGCTCAAAGACTGAACTGGAGCAAAATGTGCATCTGATGAAACGAAACGGAAGTCAATGACATTCCCTAAAACTATTAACAATTTAGAGTTACAAGGTCTGAAAGCTTCAAAAGCATTAAGTAACCCAATTGTTTAGACACTGAAAACAGTGGCAGGAACAGAAAAACAGAAATAAATGAACTTTGAGTAGGAAAAAGGAGACTATTAATACAAAAAGAATTGTAGATATATAGATGAAAAAAGTCAACATAAATCATTAGTGTCATTACAGTGACACCAGTCTCCCCTCATTGAGGGGAAACTTTCACATATGCTTCTAGAAAAGGTAAGCACGTCTTAAGCGCTCTCCTCCAGATGTTATCCTTACCAACAAGTGCAAAATGCTGGCCACAGCCCATCAAATAAGCCTGTAAACCATAGAGGAAGTGCGGTAAGGCTGGAAAAAACTTTTAACCAGAGTAGAAGTTGTCGTTCTCTCAACAACTCTACCATCTTGATTAATGTTTATCTTTTCTTGTAAATGTACAGTTGGTTGTGTAGCTGCCACAGTATGAGAGGTACTGGGGTCTGTTCAGTCAGAGATTAGCTTTAGTGAGGACTGGCTCATGATAAACTCTCCCACGCCGATGAAGTACATGACCTGCACGATACCAAACAGTGGTGCGATGACTAGAGCCCTGCAGCCTGCTCCCTTCAGGAAAGCAGACGGGCCTTCTCGCTTCATGACCTTGCTGTAGGAAAAAAAAAA